>NC_056725.1:1001099345-1001254345 GCF_019279795.1 Protopterus annectens | reverse complement strand
ACACCCGCGATAATTTCTTTTAAAGAAAAGAAAATGGGGAAATAGGAAAGTGGTAAAAAAGGGGACAAAAAGAGGGTAGGACAGTAGGAAAACAAGCTCGGGATGTGCAGGAAGGATGTAGGGAAGGCCCATAGCTGCCCAATTCATTACCAGCAACAGCTGTGCATATGTTTGAAATTTAGAGTGAGATTTGAAACCTTCCACCCCTGAGAGAGGGGTGAGGGCAACATAGTATGTTGTACAGCCAATTGTAATTATCAGTTTACATATCCAGCAGACATGTGTGCGAAATGGGCAGCTATGTATGGGGCGTAATTTTTTTGCGGGTACAGATTGCCCATTTTTTTTTTTTTTTTCAGGTAAGAGTGGAATGTGAGGTAAAGAGGAAGTAGGAATATTGGGGGAAGTGGGCTGGGGAGGTTAACAGACAAGACAAGCAAGACGCATACAGGGGTGGAGTATGACACATGTGGTGGGTAAACACGATTGACAGGGACAGATTTTTGGATATCGCAAGCCCATGAGCCCACAGATGGCAACAGTGGAACTGAGATCCCCACCCATGGGCAGTTACCACTGCACCTTCACAGCCCATGCTGAGGCTGTGCAGGGGGCTGGATAGGAGGGGCAGGCACACCCATGAGCTGCGCCACTCTCTCCTCAAGCTGGCCTATGGGATCAGTCACAGAACACCTGATCTCACTATGCACCACAGCCCGGACCTTTTGGAGGGTGAGTGGAGGCTCTTGTCTGGCCACGCTTGCAGAGGGGGTGGTGAGTCCCATCCCCTGCAGTGTTTCCACCTGAAGGTGGCACAGGGCCACCGGAGGAGGAGGTCCCGGGCTGGGCACTGGTGCCATGTGCAATTGCCAGATGAGGTGGGAGAGGTGGGTCCGCTGGGACCAGCCTTCCCAGTTGTACTATGTTTAGTAGTATTTAGTGGCATTTTGGGTTAGTAACAAACAACACCATTCCAAATTAGTTTTAAAAGCATGCATTAGTATTCCCATTAACCAAACACACATGAATTTCAAACGTTGAACAGCAAGCATAACACATGCATATTTAGAACAACAGTGGACATTCCAACAGCATGCAGGGTTGATTGGTGGCAACAGGCCATCAGGTTTGGATATGTGAACAGGGCACATGCATCAACATACATGCAGATATGTATAAACTAACAGGACAAATGTCCATAGGAATTAATTGTGAATACACATACCCAGTTTGGTGTGGAATGGCATAATTTGTGAACATAACATAGGGGGGGTATAATATTACATTAACAAGTTAAAATATAATTTGAAATTATAAATATAATTATAGTTATAATTATAATTATAATTTGAATTTTAAAAATATATTTGGACTCCTCAATGCCCTACCTTTGCGCTCTAAAGCGATTGCCCTCTCCGACACCTGCCATCCTGACTGCAAATAGGTACCACGATCAGTTATGGCGAGTATTCCCGCCGATGGGGCTTAAATATGCCCCATTTCCCACACTTTTTTGTGATTGGCCATTTTTGAGAATTCTAAGCTGACTGCAGACCTGCTTAGTAATGGTTAATCTACCATTTCTAAGTATATGTATGCTAATAGTGGCTGCTTTTCCTAAGTTCTCATGGTTTAGTGGTTCTGTGCTTTGATTATGATGCACAGGGTCCTGGGTTTGAACCTTGTCACTCTTTTATTTTAATACTGTCTAGACAGGCTAGGGGGTGTGGCTGCGTTTAAGCAACCTAGCTCTACGTTGCTCCCCGGTGCCCTACCGTGCCCTGGTTGGCACGGCGCGCACGTCCGTGCAAACAGATTGCGCTGGGTAAAGCACTTTTAAACTTTGGGCAACTCTATTGAGCTGGGTAAAGGGCTATTAAACTATGGGCAACTCTGTTTAGCTGGGTAAAGTGCTATTAAACTATGGGCACCTTTGTTTAGCTGGGTAAAGTGCAATTAAACTATAGGCAACTCTGTTTAGCTGGGTAAAGCGCTATTAAACTATGGACACCTTTGTTTAGCTGGGTAAAGTGCTATTAAACTATGGGCAACTCTGTTTAGCTAGGTAAAGCGCTATTAAACTATGGGCACCTGTGTTTAGCTGGGTAAAGCGTTGCTTAGCAGCAGGCTATTCTATATCTGGGTCCTTTAAAAATATATATTTTGTTCACTGATACATTGTCCATGTCACTGCTTTTAATAAAATTTTAATCATATGTCTGGTATTATTTTAAATACTGATTTAAACATAAATAAGAAAGGGAGTGGTGGGACTCGAACCGTGAATGCCTCTTCTTTGTGCATACGCTGTACCATTATGCCATTGCAATTTGGTGCAATTTGCATAAACATTCTTTCTTATGCTCTTCCATGTCGGAATTGCTAACTATAGCTAAGCAATGGGCACACCCGCACACACACGCACAAATATGGGTAGCTATATCGTGGATTTAAAAAAAAAAAATTTAATATTTTACTTTTTATAACTGTGATGGGGGTTTACAGTGTCAAGGAGTGTGGTGTTGGGTGCAAGTACATTTGAGCGAACTTGCTCTTGTGTGTTGATATTTTGCTTTTACTACACTTGCAGGGGCGTGGACATTTAGACTGCTCGGCAGTCGGACATGCCCCCTGCTTTCATACTCAGGCCATGTAAGAGTTTCGGTTGAGTCAGCGTGCCCTCATGAATATTCATGGCACACTGATGTCATACCGTTCAACTGCAGCCTCCAAGTAAGACTTATTAAGTCTTACACAGAGGATTTGTGAATCCGGGGGCGTGCCTTTTCTGCCATACTACACTTGGATTCTTCTTCTGTCCTAGAAATATCTGTATTCAGTTCTTCACTGTAGTCAGTTGTACTTTAGCTAGAATTTTCACAAATGCATTTTTGCATGAATTTCACCCACCAAGTCACCTGAGTCTACCCAGAGTTGTAAATAGCAATTCTAGATGCCTTCCTTGCCCCACCCTACCTATACCTCTGGGCTGTCCTATTCTTACATACATTCAGCAGTACTACCACCTTGGCCCTGGCATTGGACTACAGAACATCTATTATTCTCCTCTCTATATATACTTTCATCAGCTTTTCAAGCACCACTTTCTGGATCCCCTTATGAAATTATACTGAAAAAAACATCCCTTCACATCCTCTCTTTTCTTTGATTTAATTACCTCCAATGTGCTCATTACCAGTTATTATACATGACATCCCATCCTAGCTACACTATTCTATTTTTATTTTCCCATTAATCCCCACTTACAGACCACAAAAATCATCATACAATCTTACCATCAACTCATTGTTTACTTACTAAATGTTTTATCATGGTTTCTTGCTTTTGCATGTAATATTTGCACCTCCGTCTTTGTCTCTATATTTTCCACATCAACAGTCCCCATACCTACTTCACTGTCCCAACCATAATTAATGACCTCTTTACAGCCCCCATTGACTGCTGTGTTTTTCTTCCCAGCTGTCCGACCTCGACTTTTCCCTTTCAGCTTTCTGAACATCTCCTCCTCCCTACTTTGATTCCTTTGCAACTTTCCTAATCACTCCTTTAATTGTCTTTCCCCTCCCCCCATATAGCCCTCTTTCAGTATACTTCCTTCCTCATAATCTTCACATTTCATGCACTTTTGCACCTTCCCACCAGCTTCTGTTTCTCCTTCTACCTATTGTGTGATTCTTTCCTATGATTTTCCAAGCTAGCTGCTTTAGATTTTTCTTCTTGACCTCCCTTTTCAACAACCATTCTGGCCATGTCCATACTTTCTCCCAGTCCCCTTTACTCTTGTTTTGTCAACAATATCAAATGGGCAAGATCACAAAGGCAATTTTCCAGCTTCACAGCTCTCTTCTTCCAGCACTAGCATTTCTATCACTAGATACCTGTAAACTTATGTTTCTACCTGTTATCATCCCCAGCCTATATTGTCTTTTTGATACCTTACTCATTAGATCTGTATCTGACTACCTTTGCTGTCCATGCTCTGGGCTCTTTAGCCTGAGATCTTGGCTTTCTCCTCACAGACTTTCTATTACCTTCCAGATGTTTTTAAGGGAAGACAGAGGATTGGAAAGTTGGAATGGCAGGTTTCTGGGAGAGACAATTGTGTGTGTGTGTGTGTGTGTGTGTGTGTGTGTGTGTGTGTGTGTGTGTGTGTGTGTGTGTGTGTGTGTGTGTGTGTGTGTGAGCTGATATTCATAGACAAGATTTTTACAGCAGCAATATACAATATATTTAGGTTCCTGCAGTACAATGGGGCCTATAGCTGCTTAGACATGAAGCAGGACTTGCATAGCAACAGTAGATAGTGAAGTGGCATGCACAGAAAATTTGTATGTCTGTGTTACAGAGAAAAGTGGCATTAGGCAGGCTTAATGTGGTAGTTACACATTTACTGTGTGAGTGACTGGAGGGCAGATGTCACACAAAGCAAGCTTAAGCCTATACTAGGCTATGCATTTCCATGGGCACAACAAGCAGCAGAGCAAAGTGACAATCAAGTTCATTATATCAATAGAGAGAACATAGGTGAAATGAAACTAAAGAAAAGGGTGAAAATCAAAAAGAGGAAACAGATAAAGGTTGCCCTAAGGAATAACTGGGGAAAGAAGGGAACATTTACTTGTTTAAAAAAATACTTTTCAAACAAGAAGAGTATTGCACACAGAGAAGTGATAAAGGAATAATCTTGGTGGGAGATGTAAAACTAAGTGGCAGGGACATAAAAGGCAGTCTAAAATGCAGGCATAGACAGCAAGGGATGGTATTGACATTAATGGTAGGAATATTGTAGTGGACAGATAATGGCTGACACATGAATGTGAACTGGTTAAGATGCATGCCAGATATCACACTGGCTCAGAAGCCAAACTACACAAACATTATGTGGAGGTCATGTCTCTGATAGCTTGATGTTCAGGGTCTCAGGGTAACATGACTAATTCAGCCAGGCTAGTGTTCTGTGGTAATAAGGTACTCATTCAGTTGCCATTGCACATCAGAGATACCAGCCTACTCAAATGATGATAGGTAGCCATGGCAGATCCCTCTGGCTACCATCAATAGAACCACTATCCCACTCTTGAGTAGTGGCCCCAGAGGCCACCAGTGAGCCTTCCAGATTTCCTTCTGAAAGATGATTTTTGTCTCCCTACTGAGAGGTAGAAATAACACCCCAGCACCTAACACAAGTGTACCTGCAGAAAGGAAGAGAAAAGGAAAAGATATTTCATTAGTATACACATATGTTATACATGCTACTACAGTTTTACAGTGTTGTGGTAAATATGGCATAGTACCACACTGATAGGAGAGGCATGGTTGCCTCCAGAGGCATCTTCCCGTGTTCTCCCTCTATCTTTTCACTTCTGTAAAATGACACAAGAAGAACTTAGTATAATGTTCAGCTTGCAAATGTTATGGGGGAAATGCTTACAATAAAATTCTGTCTGCCTGTTTGTCTGTTTCCATCCTCTGTATCCTGCTGTCTAAGAAGGTCTGGCTGACATCATCATCACCACCACAAGCTGCTTCAATGATGCCTGTGCTGTTCAGTGGAATAGGTGATGCTTTTCACATCAAAAACAAATAGCCCTAAACCTTGAAGACAACTTGAAACTATGAACAAAACACTTCACAGAGTGGAGTAATCCAAAGCATAACTACAGCCAATAAAAAAATGGTCTTTATTAAAAAAGTTAATGAGAATATCGACATTTCTGCTGTAATGAAGACCTGGTTTAAAGCAGCAGAAAGCATCCCTGCACTACCAGGCTATAACTCATTCCACACCTTTCAGCCCCAGAACATGGACCAGAGCTCGAAAGGTAGTGGTGTCTCCATATACATAAAGGATAAGCATACCTCCAGACTAGTAGCCCAGCATAACACATATGAGATACTTCAGGTACAACTAACATTGGGTAAGACAGCGATTCAGGACATAGAATGCTATAGGTCCCCGACCATGTCTCAAGACTCACACTCCACGTTCCTAAGCATCCTGGAAACTATTAGGGTCCAACTCAACACTCTCATACTAGGTGACTTCAACTACCCCTCCATCAAATTGAAAAATGACTCATGCACCAATACACTGGCCCAATGCTTTCAGGAAATCATCAGTTCCAGTGCCCTGTATCAGCTCATTCTTACCCCCACTAGAGGAACCAACATCCTTGACCTGATTTTTACTAACATGGGCAACTGTTGCTCTATGCCAATAGTCAATTCCTCCCTGGTTAGATCAGATCACAAATGAATCACCATGGAAATCCAAATCTTACCCACACACCCCACAAAGGTAACCATGAAAAACTTCTCCAAAGCTGACTTGGGGATCCTAAAAACAGCTGTGGCTAACTTCACAGCACCCATGTCAATGGAAAATAGATGTATGACTGCTGAATCATACACCAATGCACTGTACAAACACATGCATAAATGCATGGAAATAGCCGTACCAAAGAAAACCAAGATGCTCTCCTCCAAAAAAAGAAAGCCAATCTGGTGGTCTCCTGCCATTAATAAACTCTACAACAGAAGGAAGAAACTGTTGTAGAAAAAGGTTAAGTCATAGAAATGTAAAATCTCCCTTGTTAGCCTCAACAAAAA
The DNA here is from genome assembly GCF_019279795.1 of Protopterus annectens. NCBI lineage: Eukaryota > Metazoa > Chordata > Ceratodontiformes > Protopteridae > Protopterus > Protopterus annectens. The sequence continues at coordinate 1,001,247,715 of NC_056725.1, read as the reverse complement.
GTTGAGATCCCTCATCAAAACCTCTAAAGCCAGCTATGAAGTCAGAATTGCGGCAGACAGTAAAAACAACCACAAAGCCTTCTATAGTTGTATCAAGAATCTCCATGGCAATACCCAGGTTTGCTCTGACTTACTGCACAATGGTACATCCTATACTGAGCCAAGAGATATTGCCAACACACTGGCTGACAGATTCAGTGCCAACTCCCCCCCCAAAAAGGACCAATCACAATACCAGAGGAATGCCAGGCACCCAGCATTACTGCTGCACAGGTTAAGGCTGCATTGTTCAAGGCCAAGAATACAGCTTCCATGGGACCTGACAATACCGCTGGATGTGATCTACATGAACTACAAAGTGAACTGGCACCACATCTGTGTGCCCTGTTCAGTCACAGCCTCACCTCAGGCTTTATCCCTTCTGAATGGTGCACTGCTACAGTTATCCCAATCCATAAGGCGGAGCGACTACAGACCATGGGAATTATTGCCCCATTAGCCTGATTAGTCTGATATGTAAGGCTATGGAGCGCATCATCATGGACCTAATTAACAAGGATATAGGGACTCTCCAAACTCTAGATCCCATGCAATTTAGTTTTGTGAAAGGTAGATCATGCCTGCTCAACCTGGTTGACTTCTTTGAGTCAGTCACCATTGCTGTGGATGAGGGCAAGGCAGTTCATTCAGCCTACCTCGATCTGCCAATGCCTTTAATACCATTCCCCACTCAGGAATTAATGATAAACTCACCAAACTAGGCATCAACCCCTATATCACTAGGTGGGTTGCAAATTGACTCACAGATAGAACCCACAGTGTGAAAGTAGGGGACTCCAAGTTAGACTTCCGGCCAGTCATGAGTGGAGTCCCACAGAGATTGGACCTGGGTCCTCTCCTGCCTGGCATCCAGTTCTCAGAAGTCCAGGCCAACACAGAGGGACTCTGACTGACCACGTTCACAGACAACTGCAAGCTGGGAGCCATTATTAACTTCCCAAGTGATGTAGACATCCTACAGAAAGGCGTCATTGAGACCAATGACTGGTGTCAGAACCATTGCCTTAAGCTTAATGTGAAAAAATGCGTTGCCATCCCCTTTGGTAAAAATACTAATTACCACACTGATGGGAACCCACTGCACACTAAAGACATTATAAGTGATCTGGAGACACAGATTGACAGCAACCTCTCCGACCACCACATTGCCACTGTGGCCAGAAAGTCCTTCTATGTGGCACATCTCATTACCAAGGGTTTTGCATGCAGGAAGAAAGAGGTCATCATCTATCTTTACTCTTCACTCATTAGGCCAGTCATCGAGTATAATGCCCCAATTGGAATGTACCTCACTAGACACATGCAAAAGCTGAAAAGGCCACAAAAGTACCTCACGAAGAGGATCTCAGTCCTTAAACACATGTCCTACATAGACAGACTCAAAAAAACTCCACCTATTCAGTGTATCATATCGTCTACTAAGAGGTGATCTCTGCTTGATTTACAAAGCTATGTTTGTCTCAGCTCTGTTAGAAATGCTACATCTAAAGAAATCCAACCCGCCCCCCCCGCACACCACACGCTCCAGAGACCTCAACCTCAATACCACAATCCCAGAGACTGCTCATGCTTTGGAATAGACTTTCCATATATGTCAAGCAGAGCACCTCACTGACCCTCTTCAAGAGAAATCTTGATGAGTGGATGAGAAATAGAAAGTTCATCCTGGGGATCACTGCAGAGGCCCTACTTGATAGAGGCACTGGGAACTAACGTTGGGTGGCACGATGCCAGGTCACTTCTATGGGCTAGGCTTGTAAAGGTTCCAGGGCCATTAGCCTAGTACACACCTATGAACCTATGAACCTATGGTTGTGGAAACCCGGCCATGTCAGGTTGAATGTAGTTGGAGGGACACAGGTATAAATGTGTACAGAGTTCAGTAAACGCCACACAGAGCATGATGGCCCCCATATATTGAGTGAAGGAATGTAGTCTATTTTTCAGGGAGGGATAATGGTATGCAGTGTGTTATTCACTACACTGATGCGGGACTGGGTGTGATGATAAGCCTGTAGATGCAGTAAGTGTAGGGTGGAGGGGAGTATCATAGCAAATCAGTAGCAGACAAGTTGTCACCTTATGGTGTTAGGGTGGCAGTGTACACTAATATGGAATAGTCACATAGAGCCATACAAGCACACTAATCATCATGTGCAACTGACAAGTGTGTGTAGCCTACCATGGGTCCATGGGAGAAATACAAATCAGAAAAGTTCTCCACCCAGGAGACTGAGGAGTTACTGCAGGATTTATACACAGAGGTATAACAAGGCTGGTGAAGGGAGGAGATGACCCAAGTGCAGCTGATGCTGATGGTGCAGGATGTCACTACTGGCATTCAGAAATGAGTGCCAAATCTGCAGTTATAGGCACAGCTAAAGCACTGAAGCTTGCAGTGCCTGGTAATTTACAAGAAGCAATCCACGTGTTACAATTGTATCAAGTGATTTGCAGAGTTTCAGTGCAGAAGAGCTGTTTTGGTTCTGAACTGTGAGAAGACATTCTTTCTTTCATTCTTCTTTCTTTTTTTTTTCTTTTTTTTTTATTCTAGATGCAGTTCATTTCCACACACACATAGCCCATGCATTATGGGCCAAAGCAAAACAGGCAAACCTTTTTGGGACCAGATATGGAAAGGAGTGGTACAGGATAACAATGGTGTTGGTGTACATTACAAAAGTCTACATCATCAGGTTTAGCAAAGAGTAACTGATATGGTATTGCATGACAACAGCAATGCATGACATATGCCAGTGGCTTGCATCACAGGAAATAGATCACCAACACAGGAAAAGCTCAGACAATTGGAAGAGTTCTTGATATGTCTGTCTGTTGAAGGGGACATGAGTGGAGTAGATCATCGTACCTAGTTATGGTATGGGTGTGGGAGCTCAGCTGATATCAACCTCATGAATGCCTATTGGAGATGGACCAGATTAGGATTAGCTATTACTTTGCCATATTGTCCAGTGCACTTCATGTCAGACAGGACCTGTTCAGCAAGATGTTTCTAAACATCTGTCCAACAGACTCCTCTGGACTAGAACTATAATGTCCTGGTTAGTAAGGTATGCACGTATACCAATAGTATTTACATATCCTGCCATTGGACAGTATGATTCCTGGGTGAGTGGGGTGTTTCCATTTTTTACAATGGTGTCACAAGGGTATTGTTTTAATGCTTTTAGAGGTTCTGCCACTGGAGGGGCAAGAACAAGGGAATGGATCATGTCTGATGTCAACAGACCACCTGTGTCAGATGATGATGGCAATGTGCACATAAAAGGGTCTGCTGAGAGAGGGGCACTAACACCAACACTAACACCGGGGACTTCACTCACTTCCTACACAAAAGACTAGAGTGAGCAGGGACAGAGCAACATATCACCCTCTACAGTGTTTTTTTTTTTTGCAATATTTACACACATTGCCTGCCAACCATCAACCCCATTCTTAATCTATTATCCCATTTCTTCCCATAACTGGACAAAAGCAAACTCATAAAGGTCATACGAGTAGTTAGAGGTTTTCTGTTTTACTCTGGGACCTAACTGTGCATGTACCCGGTAAAGGGAAGTACTGGAGAGGGGACAGGGAAGGAGCTCTCTGTAGTGGTTGTCCCCACAGTTCTGTATGTGGTGTTTATTCCAGGGCACCCTCAATAGCATATGCAGAGTTACTCTATGGGCTTTTATGCACTCACAAACCCTGTCCTCCCCCAGGGGAGGAAAGCACGATGCTCCCCTCAACTTCTCCCCTTCCTGCCTTGCTCCTCAAGGGGTGGGGCTGCTTAATCAACCTGGTCCCCTGGGTCACAGTCCAGCTTCATACATTTGTGCATGAAGCCAGATCACCTCACTAGTGTTTGGCAGACATTATATAATTATGAGCCACCGCAGACCACAGACCATCCCCCAGCCCAGATGGCATTTCTGAGCTGTACTGGCCCTGATACATATATGCGTATATATATATATATCTATATCTATATCTATATATATATATATATATATATATATATATATATATATATATATATACATATACACACACACACACACACACACACACACACATACCTGTTCACCCCACAGATGAGAAACATGGCAGATCATGGCAGAGCTATGACTCCAGGTCGGTCCCTGACTTGGGTGCAGTACTTGGCATTACTCAGCACATTTACAGGTCAGTGATCCATGTACAGACTGCAACTCATGTAATTGTAAGGATTTTGAGTGTGCTTCATTGTCTGCAGAATGTCGTGAAACTCCTGTATGGCCTGTAGGATTACATTTATTACCAGAACAATGATATGGGCTATATAGACCAGGAACAAGTCAATAATGGTTAATATGACACATGTAGGTGTATCCACACAAAAGAAGATATCCATCATCTGGTCTGTCTCTGTAGATATTACTGTACAATGTCAAGGAAACATATGGGTGTGAGGTACCTGGTCATAGAAAAAGCTTATCAAAATGATACAGACTATTCCTGAAACAGCGTCTATGTCAGCTCTGACCACAGGGGCACCACACCTGGCCAGAGCCAGTTTCATGTATGTGGCCACTTATGCTCCTCAGAATCCAACAGACACCTCACAAGGTTGCATATTCTCTCTCTCGTAGTTAATTACCATCACTATGCTCTATGGAAATATGGAGTTCCATTCCTATATGCAGTTGCTGTATTGGTCATAGATACCATAAACTAATGGGTGCATAGTTCTAATCCATCACAACCACTAAGGTGACTGCATCAATCACTTAGACCACAGGCTAGCACAGTACACATCACCAGCACTGATGACATGGCAGCTCCACCCTGCCTCTGGAGGAGTTGATCCCTGACTCCCAAAAACAACCACCAGATTGATTGGCTACCTAGTCTGCCCCCAGTGATGCTGGCCTCTATGACAGCATTACTGTTACCTGTCATTTCCCACCTCTCCAGTGCAAGTAACAATGAGATTGCCCTGCTAACTGCTAACCTGAGTGTGTAAGGTAATGTCTGATGCACAGCATCACCATTCCATACTGGATAGCTAGTGTTTCATAATGCATTCATAATTTATTTTGTGTTGTCTTTGTCAAAGCCAATAGATTTGAACTTGTTGCCAGCTCTCTTTCAGTTCTACAGTACATTAAAGTTACCTCTGCCTGACATAGGGTCCTACTGCTGCATGTTCCTCCTTTGACTGGCTACTCTGCTTCTTGTGTGCTGCAACAATTAATAATCATGCTGTCTGGGATGGCTTCTAGCTTCTGAAGCTGCTTTTGCACAACTATGTTATGCAACATGGCAACCCTAAAAATATTTTCCTGTCCAGCTATGGTGTGCTGTGCAGTGCACAACTGAATTCATATAGGTGTCAAAAGTATCCATTAAGTCAACCCAAGCAGTATTTTCTCTGTCTCTGTGCGCAGAGTATTGAATGCCATCTTTGCCATGGTCTGAAGTTTGTGGACAGATCTATCAGGTATGGCTCCTGTGCATATCGAGCATCTCTTGGGATATATAACACTGATACCATTATATGTGTCCTGCTACCTGATTGCATACTGACTATATATAATGAGGCTTGCACTCAGCTATGCATGAGTCTATCAAATAGATGAGCCCTTGTGAAATCACTCTGTGGGGTTTGGCTTTATTGGCCTGAATGTACCCATTAAAATTGAAAATAAAAAGTTGTGGGCATTCAGATGTTGTATAGCTGAAGCATTGGTTTGTCATAAGGGATAATTTGCGTATATCCTTTGGGCCCCAACTACAGGAGGTCTAAGATATCACACGGTGAAGACTCTAGCCTGGCTGGATCTTTCCCTCAGTTTTTTATTGAATGGTTTGTTTGTTGACCTTTTTATCCTTCAGTTTGGCTGTTTCCCTGTGTGAAGCATTGTTACAGGGCAAACAAGAGTCAGGCATGCAAATCATGGGTACTGCATGACAGGCACCTGGACACATACATTAATGATAAAGAAATTCTTCACCAATGGGACTTGAATAACTGTCAGTGCATTTGATTAATACACAGAAAAAGCCCATGCAGGTTGAACTGAAAATATGGCTTTTATTCCAAAAATATTAGAGAAGCTGCCATGTTAGCTGATGAGCCTTCAAGATCTGTTAAGATTATTAGCGACTAAATTGTTTGAATGTTGTGAGTAACTTTCTGGGTGTTAATATTTATTCTGTAGTGCTTTCTGTGCTTTGACTGGACCTTAAATTTGTACCAATGAATCTATTTAACTGGGTTACCTTAGAAAAAGAGTTACTTCACTTGTTTGATAAATTGCATTTGCTCATTTTTTAATATACTTGGCCCAGTTGAGGAGGTAAATGCTAGACTGGATTTTGTCTTGACAGCAGATTTCCTTTTTAGTAGTCCTGAGACAGAAATAAACATTAATAGTTCTATGGACTGTTGTACTATCTGCATGATTATTTTGCATGACAAGTCTACATTTATCCTTTCATTTAATAAAGTGGTGATTAATAAATTGTATAATATAGTCAAATTTAACATTCAAAAGTTTTTTTTAAAATAATGCAAGAGAAATAAAGTGTGTTATAATCTAAGTAGACAGCAATATCATGTGTTAAAATAATTTAGAATGAATAAGCAATTTATAGTTAATCCAGGAGACAAATATAGAAATATAGTTATATTTCATATTGACCAATGTCACTGAAATGTGCAGTCTCATTTGAAAAATGTAAAATTGTACAGTATGAGTCATAAGAAAGATTCTGGGGCCAATGAAAAAAGGTTACAATGAGGTATACCCATTCATACAACAAGGTGTCCAGGGACAGCCTTGATATGATGCTTTAGCAGAAAGACATACAGTACCATGGTGAATATAAAAAAGTTACTATGGGGAGTACACCTCTAGTTAGTTAATAAAATTGATTGTATTAATTTATGACTTTTAAGTATAGGGGACATAATTCATGGAATACTTATGCTGTAGTTTACATAATATCATTTAAGTGTAAAAATGTGTATACTGGTAAAGTTATGAGAACATATAAATGTAGAATTCAAAAGCATATTAGAGAGATAAAAATCAGAGCTATCAGAATAATTTTGCTTAACATGTATTGGAAACATGGAAAAATATATGTCATTCATATTTGTGTGTTCAAGCAACTTAATTTAAATGAGAGGGATGGAATATATTGAGAGATATATTATTAAAAAGGAAGCTGAATTAATTCCTAAGAAGATAGCTTTAAGTTCACATGTAATGAAATAGTGTTCAGATTGAAAGCATTGTTGAGCTGAAAAGTGTTTTACTTTTTGAATTTTATTTAAATTGCTGGTTCTAAAGATCTCCTAGAATTCGTTGGAGACAATATGTCAAAGCCCTAGATTATTGTTATTTTTTATATTTTGTTTGTGTTTTTGCAAACGAGGTAACATTTTTTATCCTTGTTTTTAAAAAGGAAATATTTCAATGGTGCTGCACTGTTTCACCATTCATTTCATCATCCACTATATTTTCTTGAATATACGCTTTCTTTTTTAATTTTTATGTTTTGTACTTTGACTGCAGCCACCCTCTGACTACAGAGACTCCTTTCAGTGTTTGCACTGTCCTCTTCTTATCCTCTCTAGCCAATACCCTAAGGCTATTTGTTTCTTTGAGTGTAAAGGGGGGGTGCATTATCCATATGATGATTGGGGTTTTCACTTTTTACTGTGCTGTTTCATTCTACATTCCCAATGACACTACTGAGCTGACTTGCAGCATATGCTGGGGAAAGAAATAATTATTTTAGTGAGTCATGTAAACCCGCAGATATTACACCCCTTTAGCCAGTCACCTACATGGACTCTATCATCTTTATAAAGAATCTTAGATACAGTATGCATTTATTGTAATGTGCACCACCCCTCATACTCAGAATGAAATAAGCAGGCTTACCCCTTCATTCTTCTTTCACATCAGCTTATCCCAGATCATTCTTGTCAGAGTCAGAGGTCTATCTTGCAACCAAAGAGGTTACTCATATTTTTTTTTGAGATATGGGAATTATAATTATAGATGTTGCACTTCTAACTGTCCGCCATCTGATGGCTTATCACTAATTTTTAATTTTGTATTACCTACATCTGTAGGTACTTTAATAAAGTGTATTGCAGAGAAAGGTTATGGTAATCATATGTGTGAAAATAGCATTGCTGCACTATAGTATCAACACTGAGCATGTCTAAGAGGCAAAGTGATAATCTAAATATGTATAGCTTTTAGAGCTGATTCTGTCATGTACCCTCTCTGTAATTGATGCTCACTGTTTGTTTCATTTACAGTAACTAGACTGTGGTGGAAAAGATGTCCTTGTGGTACAGTCCATCCATCTGCTTAACTCATTCTCTCGACGGAGTTCTGAAAGTTTGAATTGTGGCATCTCATGGGTGGAGCCTAACCTTTTTGAAACAATAAATTGTGATCTCACATTTCAAACATATGTTCAGATCGCTGAAACCATAGGGGTATGGCAAACTCTTCAATGCAAATTATTTTAAAGTGTTATTATTCTTCAAGATCTAGGTCTTGTGAACTGGATTTTGTATCTCAGAGTAAACACAGTGACTATTAAGTTTGTAATATTTTGTAAGCAACTTGCAATATCTCAGCAACCGCACAAGTTACACACATATTGTCAGCAGCATTTTATTTATCCAGCTTTCATACAAGGCCAGCAGTTCTGTCTGTGCTACTTGACTGCTGAAATATTTAGCAAAACATGAAATTTATGACAGTATAAATAAATAAATAAATATTATATGAGCAATTAATATTTCTTTACCTGCACTAGACAGAGGTCAAATATCAATGCAGTTATGTTTGCCAGCCCAGATGTCTTACTACCTATATCAAATGTATACTAAGTGTACACTTAGTGTACATAATCTGTAATAAAGGACCTCCCTACCACATTTTTTGTGCTTTCTAGTCACTCAGACAGATTACACTAAGTGTACATGTAGTTTACACTTTGTGGTAATCTTTATGAATCTCTATTGATATTTAAGGTTGCAAGCAAATCAGTAGGAAAACTAAAATTAGGAGGAAGAAGATGTGAGTTATCCTTGTGTTGTGTAGTCATTCAGAATGCTGTAGACTTACTGGGGGATTTAATAAACTCCGTGTAGGTTTCATGTGAAGCCTAAATGGAGTTAACATGTTTGCATGATGAGCAGCAGTGCTAATTGCATATACATGCCAGGCATCACACTTACATGAATACAAGCAACGCTTCTTGGCCAGCAACAGTGTTGTTGACCAGAAAACCATGCAGAGCAGCATGAATGCAGAAAGAACATGCATACAAGGTTGTCTGCAAGCAAACCTGCTCTGCAAGATTGCATAGACAGCCCTGATAACACATTATAGAAAAGTGTACTCAGTGCAATGAACACTACAAGTATTTGCAGACTGAAATAATAGTTGTTGGGGTGAAAAGCAAGAGTGAATACAATGAAACATAAATACACTAGGCAGGGAAAGAGTGCTGATTCAAATGACCACAGACATGAAAGATAGGAATGAAGAAAGAGGAAGTGGGCATATAATATATGGCAATGTACCCAAGATAGGATATGCCAATTTAGGTATGCATCCAAGACAAGTCAGTAACATAATATTAAGCACATATGTAGATAGTACAGTATGCAGTGCTGTTCACACCTCCTGTGTGAGTATATGTATATTGCCACATGATTGTATATATGTGGCTGCCACACAAGGTTACATGTCAATGGAGATGAAAGCTTATGATATAAACATCACTGACATGCTGACTGGAGAGGACATTTAACAAGGATGGTATGTACACTAGGGGGTATGTGCATGTTGTAAAGATCTTCAAAATGACTTGCCTGAATATGACTGAAATGTCAGCATACCTCACTACCAATCATGGAGACATAACAGCAGACTCATAGACAACTGTTGACAGAAGCAGCTACAATCAGAAACAATTTTAAAATATTAACAACATTAATATGTGACATTGCCAGGCTATGTGATTTTAAGTTATATAACATGTTCTGCAGGAACAGATGTGCACAACTATAATGATTGCCAGTATTGTATAAGAGGAGGTCACCACCCCTTTTCCAAAAATAATCTACCTTTGGAGGGATTAAGTGGGACAATGTTAAACCTGAAGTTGAACTCGGGCATTCCTGGCCATTTGAGAGGTTTGCCTGACACATAAGACACAACCCTCACATTCACGAATCAAACCCATGCCATCAGTGTTGTCAATGATCTCTGTATTTACTGGGTGCAATGCAGAAAGAAGTATCACACATGCATCTTGTACAATACCTCGAAGGGAGTTCTGCACTGTCAATTCCTAATAGGTATACACAACAAAGAATAGTTTTGTATGGGCAACAAGGTGTGTGGGAGCTCACTGTGTCAAATGTAATAAACTTGATTAAAGCATACCTGGTTTACACAGGTATTGGCCATAAGGATAACAACACTTACAAACAACACACTATTGTGAATGGAATCAATTACACACAGCTGTGTATTGCATGCATCTGCACATGTAATAGTACTGGATATTGTCTGAAGTACCTGCAAAGGATGCCTGAAATAAGAACGGGTTTGTTATAATGAATGGTGCAGCAGTATGTGAGACCGATGACAATGCATCAACTATGCCCATGTGCACAGAAACTACAGCAGTGCAAAGTCTAGCATCAATGAGTAAGGAAGCTGTCATTGTGATGCTGATCAAATGCAAAACAATGCATGGAGCACACTGTATAAGCACATTTCAAACCTCAAGACATGTTCCACATGATCACTGTCCCCCTGACACTGCCAGTGAAAATGTTATACTGTCATGAAATCCTGATATGTATGGATATGTGTTCATGCAAACTATCAAGTGGCAATACTGATGTGATGTACTGTTATGCCTGTGATGCTGTACAGTGACACCAAAGCTGTACCTAGGATACAATTGGAGGTCATAGGTTCATAGAATAGTACTAGGTTAATGTTCCAAGATGACATAAAAGCCTAGCTGTATTTAACATGAGTTTCACAGTTTTAAATAGCTATGTGAACAAAGTTTATACAGTTATGAGCCAGTGCTATGGTATCTAACACTAACTACTTCTAACCATGAAAGGCATGGGAGAAAAAACAGGAGTACAATTACCATTAACCATCCACTGATATAGACTGCACTTGAAAAGGGTCAGGAAAGGCCTTTGCTTTATGTGAATGGGAAGCTTGTTCCCGAGAAGGGGTAGTGTCTGAGACATATGTCTATCTCTCCAACATGATTCATTATGTCAGAAGTTACGTTAACATCATTGGAAAGATTGACCTTCATGCAGTTTGCTTTAACAATGTGTAACATTTCCATCAGAGCCAGATTGTAGCCTACCCTCTAGGCCAGACACAAATTGATCATTAGTAGTCTGTAGGGAAGAGAATACAGTGATATGGCTTTCATTCTTTGCATGTAGGAATTGTCTTTTACACCTGTATCTTCATTGTGAAAAATCCCTGGTGTTGCCCCAGCTGTTGCAGATGTGTGGTGAGTTACATGAAAAAGGGTGCATTGTTCTCAGTTATTGTTGTGATGATGGCCATGTACAATGGAATTATAATGTCCTTTGAGCTGGATGACATGCCCATACCTATGAGTTGTGCCACATAGAAGGGATTTGTCACCACTATGCATATGGTGGTCAAACTTACAATTACTGTCTACGTGAGTACCCAGATCACATACCACTGGGTCTGCTCATTATTGTGTGCTGTCTATATTCTAATTAGTTAGGTATTTGCTTTATAAAAGGAAATAATTATGTTTTTTTTTACATTTAGTGTGTCTCAGTGGTTATGGCACCATTCATTTGTGTGCATCCATTCTTTCTGCAGTATATCAATACCATTACTGGATTCAAGGATGGTCCACAATTTGCATTTATCCACAAAGTTTGCTGGACAAAGGCTGTCTAACTTTGTCTTGACTTCTATGAATTAAATACTAAACTGGAAAGGGCCTGGTACAGAACCATGTGATACTTCACTGGTCACTGGCCTCTTGGTAGAGGTAAATCAAACACTTTGACAGTATGTGTCCTGTTGGTGATCCACTGGGCTCCCCCTTTGGTGATGTAGTGGTTTATAAACAGTTGAAACAATTTCTTTGTAATACCCGAGTGTAAAATTGTGTCAAATACCTTGACCAGATCAAGTTATGTGAGATGCACATTATTTTTCTCATCCATGTCCTAGGTAACCTTCTCAAAAAAGTCTACCAGATTAACAGTCATGATCTAGCTTTAACAAGTCCAACTTTATTGGTTGCATAATTGGGAGATTAACTATGTTGTTGTTGATAAGGTCCGTGATGATTCTTTCCATTGGCTTACAGATGATGCTAGTTAGGCTTATGGGTCTATAATTCCCTGTGGCAGGTGATGGTCCCCCCATGTTCAGACAGATGACTGTTGCTGTTCACCATTCTGCCAGAAAATAGCCTGTCTGGAGGCTGTGGTTAAGTAGGGATCCCACCGTGTCTGCTAGATCATGTTTTAATTTATTGATAAGGCAACCTGGGGTGTTGTCAGGATTCATTGATGCCATGTGTTTTGCCTTACACAGTATACAGATAAGCTGTTTTCTTGAGAAAATATGCTGAGTAATGTTTGCATGTATACTTTGGATGATGACCAGTGGGGACAGTGGAGTGAAGTTTGATCCAAATCTGTCAGCTAGGTTGTCTTTTGCCTCTGGCTGAGTATTGGTGCTGCCATCCTCAACCATCTGTGTGCATAGCTGTGTATTCCTTAAGATCTTGTACTTTCATAAAAAAAAAAGATTTGTAAAAACACCTCCAAATACAACCTTGGGTATGCATGACCTGACACACAGTGGTACTGTTAACACAATTATAGAACTCTGCCTATTTCACATCATAACATTACTGACACATCATATACCTATATGCTTACCATTGGAAAGGTGTGTGTGAGGGCTCTGATACCATATATGGGCACATTACATGTAAGGTGGATGTGGTCCATGCAGAACAATTAAAGAAACAAATGCTGACAGGCACACACTGCTGCTGAGCAACACCTGACTAATCCTTGTGAATAACAACACAATTGGATATACAATGAACTCACCACAATTGCAAATGAGTCTGAACTATGTCTGTGTATATACCTGCATTACAATATGCGGTTGAAACGAGGGGCATGTACCCATGTAATTAGTATGATGTAATATTGGTCATGTCATGTAGCATTTCATGATGATAGGTATGTACACTGCAAATGTCACTGTGATGGTTGAATGAGAAATATGTAGAATATTAATACACTCCACTATAAGAACACATGTCTTAACAAGGCAACAATATACATAGCATCATCCCATGTCAATAGTTCACATGATGATATTACTACAGCTGTTAGGGAAGGAACATGTAATCAATGGGAGCAGCGGCCATTAATACATTAGCTCAAATCACAGATTGGAATACACTGTTGTAAGGCTACCATACTACAACACCTCAACACAGCACATGTGGATGACAGCACCATTGGCATGCGTGATCCTCATGGTGTCATAGGACATTACTAGGCTAACGGCCAACATCACATAAGATCTGAGCCATAATTATAGCCTTTAAACCAAAATTGCTATATCTATATAATGGAAAATAGCAGGGGTACATGTCTATATGTTTGATTGTATTCTATACTCCCTCTGTCCATATGTGACATATGTGCAACACTCCATGACAGAAATAGCAATCATACATCTAGTGGTCTGCAAATGGCTTCAAAGGGGTCATGAAAGGGCTGTGTTTCATGATGTGTGTACCTATTTTTGAGATGATGGCATCAGCCAGTGTTCTCAGAAGGGACTTTATGTGGGCAGTGGGAAAAAGGGGATGTTGGACTCATGGGGCCATGTTAAAGGTCCACTTAAGCTCACATAAAAAGAGGTTTAAAAGGTCACATGCTGACACTAATATACCACCAATTACACAAATAACAGTTGACTGATGTCAGGCATGTACATTAAACCTGTGTAGATATACAAATTGGATTCCACACAACACAACAGTAGCACCAGCACAGATATCTGACATTATATTGTCACAGTGCACTTTACAGAAGATGACAACATCACTGTATGCTGAGAACAAGATGTTGGGAGGAGTGTGTGATATATATGTGGAGTCAAATCTCAGTTTAAAATTGTCTCCACACTCTTAGTTGAATGAAAACATACACAGGTTGTTTGCAATCAGATTAGAACCACAAACTATCTAACAACACAAGATGGAGAACATAGTAATTAATGCTTGTGCCAACCCAGATATCTGAGTGCAATACTGTTGGAGTGCTCTTTATAGGGATCACATTATCGCTTTATGTTGAGAAGAACATGTTAGGAGGATTACCAGACATAGCTGTGGTTTCACATGCCATTTTAAAATTGTCTCCAGATTGATAGTTGAATGAACATACACGCAGCAATGTTGACTGCTGTGAGATTAGAACTGCTCCCTCTTTAGTTACACAAGCTAGAGAACGCAGCACTTAATGCTAGCCCCACTGCACAAATCTGCTTTTTATATTGTCAGAGTACACTTTATAGCAGATGACATCATCAGTGTATAGTGAAAATAATATGTTGGAAAGGCTGCATGAAATTGCTGTGAAGTCATGTACCACTGTAAAATTTTGTTCTCAAGACTTGACTACATAGACTCGTGGTGTTCTGACTATGTGCACATACAAGTTGACTGTTATGAAATTCAAACTCCTACTTATGTCTAGAACACAGTACTTAACATTTTTGCCATTACAGATGTCTGATATTTTCATTGTCATAGTGGTCTTTATATAGGATGATATCATCATACTGTTGCAGTTAACATACTGTTATGAGGCTTGTGTGCCAAGCCTGGACGTCAGATTTCCTTTTGTGATGACAGTGTGTAAATATAGTTTAAAAGACATCTTGGTAACCTATATGAACTAAGCTGCCAAGAATGCATATTGCAGAACTGAGACATACATGTACCTGTTTCTCAGAATGTTGTTTACTTAACACACACATATATACTTTGTAAACAGCAGGACTGTAAGTGTTGATGTATGTGTGTTAATATTCTGATGAATTTATGTCCACAGTACTACAGTTTTCTGACAATGTCAATGTATTTTGATCAGTGATGACCAAAGTCCAGTGTCAGTATAAACCCATAACACACATAACAATGCCGTTGTGCTGTTTGTTTTCGTAGTGTACTTGACAGTGGACCAATTACTGAGAAATCACTTGCAAGTGCATTGCTGCAAGACACACATGAGTTTGAGTAAGTATGTCTTCATTGAAGAACATGTCGCTTCCCTTCTTTTGTGTTTATGAATGTCTTTTGTTGAGATGGAAGATAATTGGACAATAACCATATTAAGACATGCCAAACACCTGTTTACATAGCGCATTTCCAAGAAAATGATTTACGTGAACGATGACAAGGTGTTAGCACATGTGAGATTCCCATTGCATGAGTACAACTTGAACTTGAGAAGTAGTTAGGAGTATATGCTATGACTGAATTAGAGGACAGATACTATGCTGTTCATATTGTAGTTCACAGTGGAAATTTTGTGTCATACCTCTTATGACATTAAGAACTGTTGCTACTGCCCTCCTCAGTTTTGTGGAGTTAAGCAATGAGCAGACTCAGTGCTTTGCTTAAATGGAAGAAGGTTTGCCTTCCTTCTTGCAAACAGGCAAAGCAGTGGCAAGCTGCTATCAACACTCTAGACAGTACTGAGTGTAAAAAATAGACCTGCTGCCTACCTATCTTTGTGGCACCATATGTAAGAGCAATAAATTCCTTTTCAGAGAACAGATAACACTGGGTTCAAATCCTAACCAAACACTTTTTTTTTTTAAAGATGGTGTCGGGATGGCATTAGCCAAGTAAATATGATCATTATTGCAAATGTGACAGTGACTACAGTAAAATGTGATGTTTTTCACAATCTTTATCATCAGTGCCTACCTCTATACAATTGTACAACTATTAGCTGATTTGCAGGCCTCATTGCAAATCACAGTTTAATTGTGTGTACAGCTTTCTAGAATTGACAAGGGGTGGTACATGTTTTGAAATGATTATTTCTGACTCAACAGATATGCTAACTTTTTGGATCTGGCCATATATCATGAAAAGTGAGTGCTGTATAGTTTGTCATAGTAAGGACAGTTTGCACATGACATTAGATGAAGATGTCATCCCTACTCACCTGAACATGTCACTAATACAATCTACAGATGATTTTAAAACACTGCACAGTACAGGAGGACTGATAAACTATTCCATTAAGGTAACATGTTAGTATTATCCATCAGCACAGTCAGGTCAGTCTGCCGACACCATCCATCAACCTAATAAATACACACACATACACAAGAGTTGGTCTGATGGGATGAATAAGAGAGATGAACATACACCTAGCAGTGTTTTTTTTTTAATGGCACATTAGTGATCATTGTTGCCATAATTAACATTATATGTTGTGTAGTATGAAGTGAGTGACATAAGGTTAGCGAAGGATTAGGAGGGGAACAATAGGCATATGACAAGCAGAACAAGGTTAGCTAAATATGCGATAACAGTGGGGATGGATGTCACTTCAGATACTTATTTTTGAGCAGTAATCAATATATCTCTTTCAAATTTTAATATGTGGGTGATGAAATACATCATACATATATATCAACACACTAAGAAATGAGAGATGAATCTGGAATCAAACCTTTGAAGATATTCTCAAAAAAAAAATAAAATAAAATCTTCAGCCAAGTGATTCATGTCAAAACCCCAGAGATGAATTTGCATTTTGTTACTTTCAGCAGTTTAAAGAACTGTCATGAGTAAATGTTTCAAAGTACTGCCTTTACTCTGCTTTAACACTGTGTTCCTTTAGCTCAGTGGGTTTAAATAATAATGTGCGGAGATAACTGGACTAGTGCAGCTGATGGCAAAAACTCACCAGGTTTTGCCATAAACCATGAAGAGCCATACATCACCACTCAGTATTGGTGCACAATGCCAAACTCCATGTAAATGCAGAGGACAAAAAGGTGAAGGCTTTATTATGGGTCATTTCTGGTCATGTGCGCAGCATGCGATTTTATTTTTTGACCAGATTAAAGGTGTGAAAATGGGGTAGGTAGGAAAGTGATGAAAAGGGGGACAAGAAGGGGGAAGAACAAAGGGGAAGCAATAAAGGAATCTGCAGGATGGAATTAGGAAATAACCATAGCTATCCACTTTTTTAACAATGTAATGTGAACATGGATAGAAAATTGGATGACTTTGGGCTATCACCACAACATGGATGGGTGACAACAACACAATCATGTTGTATAGTTAAATGGACCAAATTAAGTGTGTTGAGAAGCCACACGTGAATTGGAGAGCTATATATAGGACAAATATTTTGTGGGTTAGGTGGCCATTTTTTTTTTGGATTTCAAAAAGAGAGGAATTTTGGAGAGGAGGCATAAGAATGTCAGGATCAGGAAGGTTGGGTAGGTGAGGAAGCAGGTCCAGAGAAACAGGACAAGCAAAGCAGACATAAGGATGGTTGGGGTACACCATGATTGGGGATAGGCAGGGGATATCAGAGGCACATGCCCATCAAGCATAGGAACAATGAAAATCTAGTCCTCACCCTCAGAAGTGTAATCAATGTCCCCTTCCTTGGCTCCCTGTGGGATTGTTTGATGTGGAGGGCTTTTTTGCATTATAAGAACCATCTTTTTGCAAACAGCTGATGTGGGCACCAATACTAGTTTCTAATACCTCATACAACATCCCTGGCAGCTCCTGGCAGGTGATGTAATACCCACTTCCACAAGTCCTCCTAGAGGGTACCAGTACACCAGCAGCCATGAGAATGCTACCTCATGTGAATGGCCCAGGTAGTACAGGGGTTACGGAGGCAGTACTGCCAGGTTGCATCCCAGATGTGCTGGGCATTGGTACGCCAGCCAGTGAGCCAGGAGAGTTGGCAGGTTGAGCCACAGTGGTTGGTCTACCTCCCTCTGCTGAAAATAATTTTGTTTGCTGAGAGAAAGTATGACATCAGAACGATGTCTTCAAATATACATACATCTCTCGCTCTCCCTCTCTCTCTCTATATATATATACATATATATATATATATATATATATATATATATATTTATATATATTGATAGATATATACATACATATCTTTCAAAGAGAGAGAGAGGGACAAGGAGTGGGGTGAGACAAAAAAAATGATTGGAACCATTATATGTCACTTAAATTCTTTATGGAAATGAATATATGTTTATCATTATATTAGCTATACAGCATTCCAAATCCAAAATAGACTGTGAACTTTAACAAGTAATCCTTGCAATATTCAGATATTGTATTCATGCTTTTAAAGATAATACAGATTAAGTTAACAGCATGGGCATTAGAGCCAATTTTGCTGGAATTAAAATAAAAAAAATGATATTTTTGTAATTTGAATGTATTTCTTAATTGTGGGAATTTGAACCCCCCAAATCTGAATGCACTATTATACTTGCTTAATACAATTAACAAGGACTACAGAATAAAGCACACATGGTTGCCTTTACAAGTAAGATCTATATGCTTAAATTGCTAGCAATGTATGCATGCAAGAGCAATAATTTTAATACAACCATGTTCATTTGTGCTGCATACATGCCCCTTGCCTCTCTGAGGCTTTCTAATCTTTCAGTATGTGCATCCCTGTTTGCTGGAATTTCCTAAGCAGTTGTAAAATAAAGGAGGAGAGAAAAAGAGATATGAATGCATTATGCATACCAGTTCTACAGTTTTCCATAACATTTAAAGTAGCTTTATCGGTATACTTACACAACTGTGGAATGTCAGCAGTCCTAAACTCACCCAGCCACTGGTTGAGTTGTGCCTGCTTGCACCATTTTAGGTCATTATAATGGTGCCTGCACTTCTCCCCAGTATGTGCTATGCCAGTCACACTGGAGATGGCCTTGGCTAGAGTGTTTTAAGGCTCAGACCTATACTGAGACCCAGTATAGTCCCCCTACAGTAGTTTATGGTTGTAGCTCTATACAAGGAGTGTAATAAATATTTTTGACTCCTCCACACCCAACCCTGAGCCCTGAATTGGGCACCATCCTTCCCAGCTCCTGCCATATCTGCACAGGTCCTCCAACAATAGTAAAAGTGTTTTCCCGCCAATTCATGATATTGTGTTTTATAGCCATTGCACAAACCCGCACTATCATGCCAACGACATTTGCATGATATGAAGTGGACAGCAACATTGCCAAACAACAAGGAAGGCAGTTTATGAAATAGGAAGGATAATGTGACATTCGGCATTAATTTAAGCCACATGTGCTGCTATACCTGACAACAGTTTGTCCAGTGGTGAACACTGATATATTAAATGACTTGGCCTTTATGACCTAAATTTGGGGGCATTCATTTTATCACTTGACACATACTTTGTGGGCCTTACACACTGATAAAGGTAATTTGTACACCATGGGATTTAAACCATGGTCATTGCTAATATAAACCTTAAAGAGTGAGTGGTGCTATATTTCAATTAACCATGTACGCGTGTAATGACAAGGTCCTGGATTATGCATTCTCAGGTGTGATGCAGGAGTAATGTGTGACAATATACTGGAAATGCATACACTTGTATTACTTTCAGAGAATATTTTTGAGTTTTGGTTCAGACCACATAATACATTCTGTTTTGCAGCTACACTTGCATTATGAGAGGTGTGTAGATGACTGTCAGTAGACTATGAAGTTCATCCCAGCTCTGAAAATACATTTATAATGACAACATCATAATTGTCATGCTACGCCACTTACACATATAATAGATATGATACTGTGTGTAGGCTCGGTCAACCTGCTATAGTTATTGTTATGTATAATTATTTTTATATTGTAAGTTTTGTGTATGATTAAACTGGGACACCATTAATAAAAAGTGGAGTGGGCTGGATTAGAACCCTGGTTCACCTGTGTTCTGGCCATGAAATTACACCTGCTGGGAAAGCTGTGCAGCAGGTGTATTTTTTAAACTCAGTACTCTCCAGTGTTCTGACACTCTCGCATCACTGCTTAGTCTGTCTGCACGAAGGAAGTCGATGCAAGCAACATTGTTTCATTTTTTTCCTGAAGCAGTGAACCATGTTTGTGCACAGGTGGGCAATGCCCAAATGTCACAGGCAATACTAAATTTAGGGTTCATATTATATGATCAAATGCTAGAAATAGCGAGCAATATATTATCGAACCCAAATGCACAGAACCACAAATTATCAAAGGAACAGATCAGCTAATTTTTTCTCAGGGAAACAATTTGCTGATCCAAAAAAAAAAATGTACAGGCAATATAAAGTGGGGGTCTTTGCTCCCCCCACCCCCCACCTAAAAATATATCAACTCAAAGATCTCACCACATTGAAGAAAACAGCAAAGTCCAGAGAACGGCCCAGCAATTTATTTCCCTGGGAAAAAAAATGCTGATCCGTTCCTTCGATATTCTGTGGTTTCATGCATTTGGGTTTGACAAATAAGCATTTGCTATTTCTAGCATTCAATCAAGTAATAAGAACCGCTGAATATATACTCCTTCACTTTATACTCATTATGATCCTTCCTCAGTAAAAATAACTACTGTGGAACACGAACCATTGTCTACCTATCTTATCTATTGTGTGCTATGCTCACAGGTGGGTCACAGGTGTAATTTTTGCTGACATTATCATGTTTGGCATTCAACAATTCTAATGAGGTCATCCTCATCTGCATCTTCACTGTGCTCAGAGGGCTGAAGCTACACTATATAAAGGTAACCGTGTAGCTAGGGAACTTGAAGGTGAGAAGACTTGTGCATCTGGAGAGCACAGAAGATTTATACTCCTTTGAAGGTGATTTACCTGTAGAGAAGGCCTATAATTTAGCTAAGGTATGCTTGTATTATTCAAGTACACTCTACATTTTGCAAACTATTAGAAATTTGTTTATATATCCAGGAGAAATTAAACTTTTATCTGTATGCACTTCTTACACTTCACTACTTCATAAGCAGTTTTGGCAGATATTTACAATTCAGAGATAGGTTATACCTTCAGCACAACTATTATTTTTAAAATTTGATTTTTCAGTGTTCTTTCTTGTTGGAGAAAAATGTAATGTACATGTAGCTGACACTACTGTTATGCTTCTGAGATGGCCCAGACCAACCTCCACAGTGAAAAGTGACTGGCATTCATAAATTAACTTTTCTGTTGTAAATGTGAACATATCTTGATAATTGTGTGGAAAGCATATATACATTTTGTCTGTGGTATTCCATGTTTGTACAAAACTTCATTTATTTGGTGTTTGGAGGTTGAGGAAGTCACCTACCATTCTGTGGTCCATGAAGAGAAGTGTGTTTCAAGTGCTTTCCTGTTGAAAATGTGTAGGCTTCCTGATATTTCTGTGGAAAACATATATGCATTACTTATGTAGTATTCCTTAGTTTGTACAAATCTTTCAAGTAAGACTTCCAAAACTCGTCAAAAGACAACAGGCAACACGACTGGAATAACTACTCACAAATTTATTATTAAGCGCTTTTCGTCCATAACATATGGTTGAACTTCATCAGATAAAAAAGGCAATTACTATACTAGTTTAAATAAAGCTGAAAAAGTCATCTGATTACCCAACACTTTGAAAATTTAAAGAAACAATACTTTAAAATCATAGTAAAATAATGAAAAAAATGTTTACTTTTCCTGTTGTTACTTTAAGCCCGAGCAGCAGCAATATCATCTTAACATTCATGTAAAAAAAAAAAAAAAAAAAAATATATCTATATATATATATATATATATATATATATATATATATATATATATATATATAATCACATATTACATAATAACAATAACCAATTCATCTTAAAAAGCTTTTCAATTTTAAACAGCATGTTATAGAGCAAACCTGGAAAATTATATGCATTAAGGCGAATTTGCCATAAAAGCTCTAGCTTTTCTAATTCCACTGTAAATGGACTACCCCTTGGATTAATTTCTACTTGGTCCAATATCCAGAATTTGAATGTATGTTCTGGATAACAGTCAATGTGTTTTGCCATGGTGTTATCCAATTTATGCTTATTAATGAGCCTATATACTGTATTAATAAGCAGAAATTAGATAACGCCCTGGCAAATCCACCTTAATGCATATAATTTTCCAGGTTTGAACGACATGTGCTCTATAACATGCTGTTTAAAACTGAAAAGCTTTTTAAGATGAATTGGTTATTGTTATTGTTATTATGTAATATGTAATATATATATATATATATATATATATGTATATATCGATATAGAATATATACTCCTTCACTTTATACTCATTATGATCCTTCCTCAGTAAAAATAACTACTGTGGAACTCGAACCATTGTCTACCTATCTTATCTATTGTGTGCTATGCTCACAGGTGGGTCACAGGTGTAATTTTTGCTGACATTATCATGTTTGGCCTTCAACAATTCTAATGAGGTCATCCTCATCTGCATCTTCACTTTGCTCAGAGGGCTGAAGCTACACTATATAAAGGTAACCTTGTAGCTAGGGAACTTGAAGGTGAGAAGACTTGTGCATCTGTAGAGCACAGAAGATTTATACTCCTTTGAAGGTGATTTACCTGTAGAGAAGGCCTATAATTTAGCTAAGGTATGCTTGTATTATTCAAGTACACTCTACATTTTGCAAACTATTAGAAATTTGTTTATATATCCAGGAGAAATTAAACTTTTATCTGTATGCACTTCTTTCACTTCACTACTTCATAAGCAGTTTTGTCAGATATTTACATTTCAGAGATAGGTTATACCTTCAGCACAACTATTATTTTTAAAATTTGATTTTTCAGTGTTCTTTCTTGTTGGAGAAAAATGTAATGTACATGTAGCTGACACTACTGTTATGCTTCTGAGATGGCCCAGACCAACCTCCACAGTGAAAAGTGACTGGCATTTATAAATTAACTTTTCTGTTGTAAATGTGAACATATCTTGATAATTGTGTGGAAAGCATATATACATTTTGTCTGTGGTATTCCATGTTTGTACAAAACTTCATTTATTTGGTGTTTTGAGGTTGAGGAAGTCACCTACCATTCTGTGGTCCATGAAGAGAAGTGTGTTTGAAGTGCTTTCCTGTTGAAAATGTGTAGGCTTCCTGATATTTCTGTGGAAAACATATATGCATTACTTATGTAGTATTCCTTAGTTTGTACAAATCGTTCAAGTAAAACTTCCAAAACTCGTCAAAAGACAACAGGGAACACGAGTGGAATAACTACTCACAAATTTATTATTAAGCGCTTTTCATCCATAACATATGGTTGAACTTCATCAGATAAAAAAGGCAATTACTATACTAGTTTAAATAAAGCTGAAAAAGTCATCTGATTACCCAACGCTTTGAAAATTAAAAGAAACAATACTTTAAAATCATAGTAAAATAATGAAACAAATGTTTACTTTTCCTGTTGTTACTTTAAGCCTGAGCAGCAGCAATAACATCTTAAAATTCATGTAAAATTTTTATATATATATATATATATATATATATATATATATATATATATATATATATATATATATATATATATATATATATATATATATATATATAATAATCACATATTACATAATAACAATAACCAATTCATCTTAAAAAGCTTTTCAATTTTAAACAGCATGTTATAGAGCAAACCTGGAAAATTATATGCATTAAGGCGAATTTGCCATAGGAGCTCTAGCTTTTCTAATTACACTGTAAATGGACTACCCCTTGGATTAATTTCTACTTGGTCCAATATCCAGAATTTGAATGTATGTTCTGGATAACAGTCAATGTGTTTTGCCATGGCGTTATCTAATTTATGCTTATTAATGAGCCTATATACTGTATTAATAAGCATAAATTAGATAACGCCCTGGCAAATCCACCTTAATGCATATAATTTTCCAGGTTTGAACGACATGTGCTCTATAACATGCTGTTTAAAACTGAAAAGCTTTTTAAGATGAATTGGTTATTGTTATTGTTATTATGTAATATGTAATATATATATATATATATATATATATATATATATATATATATATATATATATATATATATATATATATCGATATAGAATATATACTCCTTCACTTAATACTCATTATGATCCTTCCTCATTAAAAATAACTACTGTGGAACTCGAACCATTGTCTACCTATCTTATCTATTGTGTGCTATGCTCAGAGGTGGGTCACAGGTGTAATTTTTATTGACATTATCATGTTTGGCATTCAACAATTCTAATGAGGTCATCATCATCTGCATCTTCACTGTGCTCAGAGGGCTGAAGCTACACTATATAAAGGTAACCGTGTAGCTAGAGAACTTGAAGGTGAGAAGTCTTGTGCATCTGGAGAGCACAGAAGATTTATACTCCTTTGAAGGTGATTTACCTGTAGAGAAGGCCTATAATTTAGCTAAGATATGCTTGTATTATTCAAGTACACTCTACATTTTGCAAACTATTAGAAATTTGTTTATATATCCAGGAGAAATTAAACTTTTATCTGTATGCACTTCTTACACTTCACTACTCCATAAGGAGTTTTGGCAGATATTTACAATTCAGAGATAGGTTATACCTTCAGCACAACTATTATTTTTAAAATTTGATTTTTCAGTGTTCTTTCTTGTTGGAGAAAAATGTAATGTACATGTAGCTGACACTACTTTTATGCTTCTGAGATGACCCAGACCAACCTCCACAGTGAAAAGTGACTGGCATTCATAAATTAACTTTTCTGTTGTAAATGTGAACATATCTTGATAATTGTGTGGAAAGCATATATACATTTTGTCTGTGGTATTCCATGTTTGTACAAAACTTCATTTATTTGGTGTTTTGAGGTTGAGGAAGTCACCTACCATTCTGTGGTCCATGAAGAGAAGTGTGTTTGAAGTGCTTTCCTGTTGAAAATGTGTAGGCTTCCTGATATTTCTGTGGAAAACATATATGCATTACTTATGTAGTATTCCTTAGTTTGTACAAATCTTTCAAGTAAAACTTCCAAAACTCGTCAAAAGACAACAGGCAACACGACTGGAATAACTACTCACAAATTTATTATTAAGCGCTTTTCGTCCATAACATATGGTTGAACTTCATCATATAAAAAGGCAATTACTATACTAGTTTAAATAAAGCTGAAAAAGTCATCTGATTACCCAACGCTTTCAAAATTTAAAGAAACAATACTTTAAAATCATAGTAAAATAATGAAAAAAATGTTTACTTTTCCTGTTGTTACTTTAAGCCCGAGCAGCTGCAATATCATCTTAACATTCATGTAAAAAAAAAAAAAAAAAAAAAAAAATATATATATATATATATATATATATATATATATATATATATATATATATATAATAATAATCACATATTACATAATAACAATAACCAATTCATCTTAAAAAGCTTTTCAATTATAAACAGCATGTTATAGAGCAAACCTGGAAAATTATATGCATTAAGGCGAATTTGCCATAGGAGCTCTAGCTTTTCTAATTCCACTGTAAATGGACTACCCCTTGGATTAATTTCTACTTGGTCCAATATCCAGAATTTGAATGTATGTTCTGGATAACAGTCAATGTGTTTTGCCATGGCGTTATCTAATTTATGCTTATTAATGAGCCTATATACTGTATTAATAAGCATAAATTAGATAACGCCCTGGCAAATCCACCTTAATGCATATAATTTTCCAGGTTTGAACGACATGTGCTCTATAACATGCTGTTTAAAACGGAAAAGCTTTTTAAGATGAATTGGTTATTGTTATTGTTATTATGTAATATGTAATTTATATATATATATATATATATATATATATATATATATATATATATATATATATATATATATATATCGATATGGAATATATACTCCTTCACTTTATACTCATTATGATCCTTCCTCAGTAAAAATAACTACTGTGGAACTCAAACCATTGTCTGCCTATCTTATCTATTGTGTGCTATGCTCACAGGTGGGTCACAGGTGTAATTTTTGCTGACATTATCATGTTTGGCATTCAACAATTCTAATGAGGTCATCCTCATCTGCATCTTCACTTTGCTCAGAGGGCTGAAGCTACAATATATAAAGGTAACCGTGTAGCTAGGGAACTTGAAGGTGAGAAGACTTGTGCATCTGGAGAGCACAGAAGATTTATACTCCTTTGAAGGTGATTTACCTGTAGAGAAGGCCTATAATTTAGCTAAGGTATGCTTGTATTATTCAAGTACACTCTACATTTTGCAAACTATTAGAAATTTGTTTATATATCCAGGAGAAATTAAACTTTTATCTGTATGCACTTCTTTCACTTCACTACTTCATAAGCAGTTTTGGCAGATATTTACATTTCAGAGATAGGTTATACCTTCAGCACAACTATTATTTTTAAAATTTGATTTTTCAGTGTTCTTTCTTGTTGGAGAAAAATGTAATGTACATGTAGCTGATACTACTGTTATGCTTCTGAGATGGCCAAGACCAACCTCCACAGTGAAAAGTGACTGGCATTCATAAATTAACTTTTCTGTTGTAAATGTGAACATATCTTGATAATTGTGTGGAAAGCATATATACATTTTGTCTGTGGTATTCCATGTTTTTACAAAACTTCATTTATTTGGTGTTTTGAGGTTGAGGAAGTCACCTACCATTCTGTGGTCCATGAAGAGAAGTGTGTTTCAAGTGCTTTCCTGTTGAAAATGTGTAGGCTTCCTGATATTTCTGTGGAAAACATATATGCATTATTTATGTAGTATTCCTTAGTTTGTACAAATCGTTCAAGTAAAACTTCCAAAACTCGTCAAAAGACAACACGGAACACGACTGGAATAACTACTCACAAATTTATGATTAAGCGCTTTTCTTCCATAACATATGGTTGAACTTCATCAGATAAAAAAGGCAATTACTATACTAGTTTAAATAAAGCTGAAAAAGTCATCTGATTACCCAACGCTTTGAAAATTTAAAGAAACAATACTTTAAAATCATAGTAAAATAATGAAAAAAATGTTTACTTTTCCTGTTGTTACTTTAAGCCTGAGCAGCAGCAATATCATCTTAAAATTCATGTAATATATATATATATATATATATATATATATATATATATATATATAATCACATATTACATAATAACAATAACCAAGTCATCTTAAAAAGCTTTTCAATTTTAAACAGCATGTTATAGAGCAAACCTGGAAAATTATATGCATTAAGGCAAATTTGCCATAGGAGCTCTAGCTTTTCTAATTCCACTGTAAATGGACTACCCCTTGGATTAATTTCTACTTGGTCCAATATCCAGAATTTGAATGTATGTTCTGGATAACAGTCAATGTGTTTTGCCATGGCGTTATCTAATTTGTGCTTATTAATGAGCCTATATACTGTATTAATAAGCATAAATTAGATAATGCCCTGGCAAATCCACCTTAATGCATATAATTTTCCAGGTTTGAACGACATGTGCTCTATAACATGCTGTTTAAAACTGAAAAGCTTTTTAAGATGAATTGGTTATTGTTATTGTTATTATGTAATATGTAATTTATATATATATATATATATATATATATATATATATATATATATATATATATATATATCGATATAGAATATATACTCCTTTACTTTATACTCATTATGATCCTTCCTCAGTAAAAATAACTACTGTGGAACTCGAACCATTGTCTACCTATCTTATCTATTGTGTGCTATGCTCACAGGTGGGTCACAGGTGTAATTTTTGCTGACATTATCATGTTTGGTATTCAACAATTCTAATGAGGTCATCCTCATCTGCATCTTCACTGTGCTCAGAGGGCTGAAGCTACACTATATAAAGGTAACCGTGTAGCTAGAGAACTTGAAGGTGAGAAGTCTTGTGCATCTGGAGAGCACAGAAGATTTATACTCCTTTGAAGGTGATTTACCTGTAGAGAAGGCCTATAATTTAGCTAAGGTATGCTTGTATTATTCAAGTACACTCTACATTTTGCAAACTATTAGAAATTTGTTTATATATCCAGGAGAAATTAAACTTTTATCTGTATGCACTTCTTACACTTCACTACTTCATAAGCAGTTTTGGCAGATATTTACAATTCAGAGATAGGTTATACCTTCAGCACAACTATTATTTTTAAAATTTGATTTTTCAGTGTTCTTTCTTGTTGGAGAAAAATGTAATGTACATGTAGCTGACACTACTGTTATGCTTCTGAGATGGCCCAGACCAACCTCCACAGTGAAAAGTGACTGGCATTCATAAATTAACTTTTCTGTTGTAAATGTGAACATATCTTGATACTTGTGTGGAAAGCATATATACATTTTGTCTGTGGTATTCCATGTTTGTACAAAACTTCATTTATTTGGTGTTTTGAGGTTGAGGAAGTCACCTACCATTCTGTGGTCCATGAAGAGAAGTGTATTTGAAGTGCTTTCCTGTTGAAAATGTGTAGGCTTCCTGCTATTTCTGTGGAAACATATATGCATTACTTATGTAGTATTCCTTAGTTTGTACAAATCTTTCAAATAAAACTTCCAAAACTCGTCAAAAGACAACAGGCAACACGACTGGAATAACTACTCACAAATTTATTATTAAGCGCTTTTCGTCCATAACATATGGTTGAACTTCATCAGATAAAAAAGGCAATTACTATACTAGTTTAAATAAAGCTGAAAAAGTCATCTGATTACCCAACGCTTTGAAAATTTAAAGAAACAATACTTTAAAATCATAGTAAAATAATGAAAAAAATGTTTACTTTTCCTGTTGTTACTTTAAGCCCGAGCAGCAGCAATATCATCTTAACATTCATGTAAAAAAAAAAAAAAAAAAAAAATATATATATATATATATATATATATATATATATATATATATATATATATATATAATCACATATTACATAATAACAATAACCAATTCATCTTAAAAAGCTTTTCAATTTTAAACAGCATGTTATAGAGCAAACCTGGAAAATTATATGCATTAAGGCGAATTTGCCATAGGAGCTCTAGCTTTTCTATTTCCACTGTAAATGGACTACCCCTTGGATTAATTTCTACTTGGTCCAATATCCAGAATTTGAATGTATGTTCTGGATAACAGTCAATGTGTTTTGCCATGGCGTTATCTAATTTATGCTTATTAATGAGCCTATATACTGTATTAATAAGCATAAATTAGATAACGCCCTGGCAAATCCACCTTAATGCATATAATTTTCCAGGTTTGAACGACATGTGCTCTATAACATGCTGTTTAAAACGGAAAAGCTTTTTAAGATGAATTGGTTATTGTTTTTGTTATTATGTAATATGTAATATATATATATATATATATATATATATATATATATATATATATATATATATGTCGATATAAAATATATACTCCTTCACTTTATACTCATTATGATCCTTCCTCAGTAAAAATATCTACTGTGGAACTCGAACCATTTTCTACCTATCTATCTATTGTGTGCTATGCTCACAGGTGGGTCACAGGTGTAATTTATGCTGACATTATCATGTTTGGCATTCAACAATTCTACTGAGGTCATCCTCATCTGCATCTTCACTTTGCTCAGAGGGCTGAAGCTACACTATATAAAGGTAACCGTGTAGCTAGGGAACTTGAAGGTGAGAAGACTTGTGCATCTGGAGAGCACAGAAGATTTATACTCCTTTGAAGGTGATTTACCTGTAGAGAAGGCCTATAATTTAGCTAAGGTATGCTTGTATTATTCAAGTACACTCTACATTTTGCAAACTATTAGAAATTTGTTTATATATCCAGGAGAAATTAAACTTTTATCTGTATGCACTTCTTTCACTTCACTACTTCATGAGCAGTTTTGGCAGATATTTACATTTCAGAGTTAGGTTATACCTTCAGCACAACTATTATTTTTAAAATTTGATTTTTCAGTGTTCTTTCTTGTTGGAGAAAAATGTAATGTAAATGTAGCTGATACTACTGTTATGCTTCTGAGATGGCCAAGACCAACCTCCACAGTGAAAAGTAACTGGCATTCATAAATTAACTTTTCTGTTGTAAATGTGAACATATCTTGATAATTGTGTGGAAAGCATATATACATTTTGTCTGTGGTATTCCATGTTTGTACAAAACTTCATTTATTTGGTGTTTTGAGGTTGAGGAAGTCACCTACCATTCTGTGGTCCATGAAGAGAAGTGTGTTTCAAGTGCTTTCCTGTTGAAAATGTGTAGGCTTCCTGATATTTCTGTGGAAAACATATATGCATTACTTATGTAGTATTCCTTAGTTTGTACAAATCGTTCAAGTAAAACTTCCAAAACTCGTGAAAAGACAACAGGGAACATGACTGGAATAACTACTCACAAATTTATTATTAAGCGCTTTTCATCCATAACATATGGTTGAACTTCATCAGATAAAAAAGGCAATTACTATACTAGTTTAAATAAAGCTGAAAAAGTCATCTGATTACCCAACGCTTTGAAAATTTAAAGAAACAATACTTTAAAATCATAGTAAAATAATGAAAAAAATGTTTACTTTTCCTGTTGTTACTTTAAGCCTGAGCAGCAGCAATATCATCTTAAAATTCATGTAATATATATATATATATATATATATATATATATATATATATATATATATATATATATATATATATATATATATATAATCACATATTACATAATAACAATAACCAAGTCATCTTAAAAAGCTTTTCAATTTTAAACAGCATGTTATAGAGCAAACCTGGAAAATTATATGCATTAAGGCAAATTTGCCATAGGAGCTCTAGCTTTTCTAATTCCACTGTAAATGGACTACCCCTTGGATTAATTTCTACTTGGTCCAATATCCAGAATTTGAATGTATGTTCTGGATAACAGTCAATGTGTTTTGCCATGGCGTTATCTAATTTATGCTTATTAATGAGCCTATATACTGTATTAATAAGCATAAATTAGATAATGCCCTGGCAAATCCACCTTAATGCATATAATTTTCCAGGTTTGAACGACATGTGCTCTATAACATGCTGTTTAAAACTGAAAAGCTTTTTAAGATGAATTGGTTATTGTTATTGTTATTATGTAATATGTAATTTATATATATATATATATATATATATATATATATATATATATATATATATCGATATAGAATATATACTCCTTTACTTTATACTCATTATGATCCTTCCTCAGTAAAAATAACTACTGTGGAACTCGAACCATTGTCTACCTATCTTATCTATTGTGTGCTATGCTCACAGGTGGGTCACAGGTGTAATTTTTGCTGACATTATCATGTTTGGTATTCAACAATTCTAATGAGGTCATCCTCATCTGCATCTTCACTGTGCTCAGAGGGCTGAAGCTACACTATATAAAGGTAACCGTGTAGCTAGAGAACTTGAAGGTGAGAAGTCTTGTGCATCTGGAGAGCACAGAAGATTTATACTCCTTTGAAGGTGATTTACCTGTAGAGAAGGCCTATAATTTAGCTAAGGTATGCTTGTATTATTCAAGTACACTCTACATTTTGCAAACTATTAGAAATTTGTTTATATATCCAGGAGAAATTAAACTTTTATCTGTATGCACTTCTTACACTTCACTACTTCATAAGCAGTTTTGGCAGATATTTACAATTCAGAGATAGGTTATACCTTCAGCACAACTATTATTTTTAAAATTTGATTTTTCAGTGTTCTTTCTTGTTGGAGAAAAATGTAATGTACATGTAGCTGACACTACTGTTATGCTTCTGAGATGGCCCAGACCAACCTCCACAGTGAAAAGTGACTGGCATTCATAAATTAACTTTTCTGTTGTAAATGTGAACATATCTTGATAATTGTGTGGAAAGCATATATACATTTTGTCTGTGGTATTCCATGTTTGTACAAAACTTCATTTATTTGGTGTTTTGAGGTTGAGGAAGTCACCTACCATTCTGTGGTCCATGAAGAGAAGTGTATTTGAAGTGCTTTCCTGTTGAAAATGTGTAGGCTTCCTGATATTTCTGTGGAAACATATATGCATTACTTATGTAGTATTCCTTAGTTTGTACAAATCTTTCAAAAAAAACTTCCAAAACTCGTCAAAAGACAACAGGCAACACGACTGGAATAACTACTCACAAATTTATTATTAAGCTTTTCATCCATAACATATGGTTGAACTTCATCAGATAAAAAAGGCAATTACTATACTAGTTTAAATAAAGCTGAAAAAGTCATCTGATTACCCAACGCTTTGAAAATTTAAAGAAACAATACTTTAAAATCATAGTAAAATAATGAAAAAAATGTTTACTTTTCCTGTTGTTACTTTAAGCCCGAGCAGCAGCAATATCATCTTAACATTCATGTAAAAAAAAAAAAAAAAATATATATATATATATATATATATATATATATATATATATATATATATATATAATCACATATTACATAATAACAATAACCAATTCATCTTAAAAAGCTTTTCAATTTTAAACAGCATGTTATAGAGCAAACCTGGAAAATTATATGCATTAAGGCGAATTTGCCATAGGAGCTCTAGCTTTTCTATTTCCACTGTAAATGGACTACCCCTTGGATTAATTTCTACTTGGTCCAATATCCAGAATTTGAATGTATGTTCTGGATAACAGTCAATGTGTTTTGCCATGGCGTTATCTAATTTATGCTTATTAATGAGCCTATATACTGTATTAATAAGCATAAATTAGATAACGCCCTGGCAAATCCACCTTAATGCATATAATTTTCCAGGTTTGAACGACATGTGCTCTATAACATGCTGTTTAAAACGGAAAAGCTTTTTAAGATGAATTGGTTATTGTTTTTGTTATTATGTAATATGTAATATATATATATATATATATATATATATATATATATATATGTCGATATCAAATATATACTCCTTCACTTTATACTCATTATGATCCTTCCTCAGTAAAAATAACTACTGTGGAACTCGAACCATTTTCTACCTATCTATCTATTGTGTGCTATGCTCACAGGTGGGTCACAGGTGTAATTTATGCTGACATTATCATGTTTGGCATTCAACAATTCTACTGAGGTCATTTTCATCTGCATCTTCACTTTGCTCAGAGGGCTGAAGCTACACTATATAAAGGTAACCGTGTAGCTAGGGAACTTGAAGGTGAGAAGACTTGTGCATCTGGAGAGCACAGAAGATTTATACTCCTTTGAAGGTGATTTACCTGTAGAGAAGGCCTATAATTTAGCTAAGGTATGCTTGTATTATTCAAGTACACTCTACATTTTGCAAACTATTAGAAATTTGTTTATATATCCAGGAGAAATTAAACTTTTATCTGTATGCACTTCTTTCACTTCACTACTTCATGAGCAGTTTTGGCAGATATTTACATTTCAGAGTTAGGTTATACCTTCAGCACAACTATTATTTTTAAAATTTGATTTTTCAGTGTTC
Organism: Protopterus annectens; assembly: GCF_019279795.1. Lineage (NCBI taxonomy): Eukaryota > Metazoa > Chordata > Ceratodontiformes > Protopteridae > Protopterus > Protopterus annectens. Next base: position 1,001,213,897 of record NC_056725.1, on the reverse strand, counting down.
TTTCTTGTTGGAGAAAAATGTAATGTAAATGTAGCTGATACTACTGTTATGCTTCTGAGATGGCCAAGACCAACCTCCACAGTGAAAAGTAACTGGCATTCATAAATTAACTTTTCTGTTGTAAATGTGAACATATCTTGATAATTGTGTGGAAAGCATATATACATTTTGTCTGTGGTATTCCATGTTTGTACAAAACTTCATTTATTTGGTGTTTTGAGGTTGAGGAAGTCACCTACCATTCTGTGGTCCATGAAGAGAAGTGTGTTTCAAGTGCTTTCCTGTTGAAAATGTGTAGGCTTCCTGATATTTCTGTGGAAAACATATATGCATTACTTATGTAGTATTCCTTAGTTTGTACAAATCGTTCAAGTAAAACTTCCAAAACTCGTGAAAAGACAACAGGGAACATGACTGGAATAACTACTCACAAATTTATTATTAAGCGCTTTTCATCCATAACATATGGTTGAACTTCATCAGATAAAAAAGGCAATTACTATACTAGTTTAAATAAAGCTGAAAAAGTCATCTGATTACCCAACGCTTTGAAAATTTAAAGAAACAATACTTTAAAATCATAGTAAAATAATGAAAAAAATGTTTACTTTTCCTGTTGTTACTTTAAGCCCGAGCAGCAGCAATATCATCTTAACATTCATGTAAAAAAAAAAAAAAAAAAATATATATATATATATATATATACATATATATATATATATATATATATAATAATCACATATTACATAATAACAATAACCAATTCATCTTAAAAAGCTTTTCAATTTTAAACAGCATGTTATAGAGCAAACCTGGAAAATTATATGCATTAAGGCGAATTTGCCATAAAAGCTCTAGCTTTTCTAATTCCACTGTAAATGGACTACCCCTTGGATTAATTTCTACTTGGTCCAATATCCAGAATTTGAATATATGTTCTGGATAGCAGTCAATGTGTTTTGCCATGGTGTTATCCAATTTATGCTTATTAGTGAACCTATATACTGTATTAATAAGCATAAATTAGATAACGCCCTGGCAAATCCACCTTAATGCATATAATTTTCCAGGTTTGAACGACATGTGCTCTATAACATGCTGTTTAAAACTGAAAAGCTTTTTAAGATGAATTGGTTATTGTTATTGTTATTATGTAATATGTAATATATATATATATATATATATATATATATATCGATATAGACTATATACTCCTTCACTTTATACTCATTATGATCCTTCCTCAGTAAAAATAACTACTGTGGAACTCGAACCATTGTCTACCTATCTTATCTATTGTGTGCTATGTTCACAGGTGGGTCACAGGTGTAATTTTTGCTGACATTATCATGTTTGGCATTCAACAATTCTAATGAGGTCATCCTCATCTGCATCTTCACTTTGCTCAGAGGGCTGAAGCTACACTATATAAAGGTAACCTTGTAGCTAGGGAACTTGAAGGTGAGAAGACTTGTGCATCTGGAGAGCACAGAAGATTTATACTCCTTTGAAGGTGATTTACCTGTAGAGAAGGCCTATAATTTAGTTAAGGTATGCTTGTATTATTCAAGTACACTCTACATTTTGCAAACTATTAGAAATTTGTTTATATATCCAGGAGAAATTAAACTTTTATCTGTATGCACTTCTTTCACTTCACTACTTCATAAGCAGTTTTGGCAGATATTTACATTTCAGAGATAGGTTATACCTTCAGCACAACTATTATTTTTAAAATTTGATTTTTCAGTGTTCTTTCTTGTTGGAGAAAAATGTAATGTACATGTAGCTGACACTACTGTTATGCTTCTGAGATGGCCCAGACCAACCTCCACAGTGAAAAGTGACTGGCATTCATAAATTAACTTTTCTGTTGTAAATGTGAACATATCTTGATAATTGTGTGGAAAGCATATATACATTTTGTCTGTGGTATTCCATGTTTGTACAAAACTTCATTTATTTGGTGTTTTGAGGTTGAGGAAGTCACCTACCATTCTGTGGTCCATGAAGAGAAGTGTGTTTGAAGTGCTTTCCTGTTGAAAATGTGTAGGCTTCCTGATATTTCTTTGGAAAACATATATGCATTACTTATGTAGTATTCCTTAGTTTGTACAAATCGTTCAAGTAAAACTTCCAAAACTCGTAAAAAGACAACAGGGAACACGAGTGGAATAACTACTCACAAATTTATTATTAAGTGCTTTTCATCCATAACATATGGTTGAACTTCATCAGATAAAAAAGGCAATTACTATACTAGTTTAAATAAAGCTGAAAAAGTCATCTGATTACCCAACGCTTTGAAAATTTAAAGAAACAATACTTTAAAATCATAGTAAAATAATGAAAAAAATGTTTACTTTTCCTGCTGTTACTTTAAGCCTGAGCAGCAGCAATATCATCTTAAAATTCATGTAAAATTTATATATATATATATATATATATATATATATATATATATATATATATATATATATAATAATCACATATTACATAATAACAATAACCAATTCATCTTAAAACGCTTTTCAATTTTAAACAGCATGTTATAGAGCAAACCTGGAAAATTATATGCATTATGGCAAATTTGCCATAGGAGCTCTAGCTTTTCTAATTACACTGTAAATGGACTACCCCTTGGATTAATTTCTACTTGGTCCAATATCCAGAATTTGAATGTATGTTCTGGATAACAGTCAATGTGTTTTGCCATGGCGTTATCTAATTTATGCTTATTAATGAGCCTATATACTGTATTAATAAGCATAAATTAGATAACGCCCTGGCAAATCCACCTTAATGCATATAATTTTCCAGGTTTGAACGACATGTGCTCTATAACATGCTGTTTAAAACTGAAAAGCTTTTTAAGATGAATTGGTTATTGTTATTGTTATTATGTAATATGTAATTTATATATATATATATATATATATATATATATATATATATATATATATATATATCGATATAGAATACATACTCCTTCACTTAATACTCATTATGATCCTTCCTCAGTAAAAATAACTACTGTGGAACTCGAACCATTGTCTACCTATCTTATCTATTGTGTGCTATGCTCACAGGTGGGTCACAGGTGTAATTTTTGCTGACATTATCATGTTTGGCATTCAACAATTCTAATGAGGTCATCATCATCTGCATCTTCACTGTGCTCAGAGGGCTGAAGCTACACTATATAAAGGTAACCGTGTAGCTAGAGAACTTGAAGGTGAGAAGTCTTGTGCATCTGGAGAGCACAGAAGATTTATACTCCTTTGAAGGTGATTTACCTGTAGAAAAGGACTATAATTTAGCTAAGGTATGCTTGTATTATTCAAGTACACTCTACATTTTGCAAACTATTAGAAATTTGTTTATATATCCAGGAGAAATTAAACTTTTATCTGTATGCACTTCTTACACTTCACTACTTCATAAGCAGTTTTGGCAGATATTTACAATTCAGAGATAGGTTATACCTTCAGCACAACTATTATTTTTAAAATTTGATTTTTCAGTGTTCTTTCTTGTTGGAGAAAAATGTAATGTACATGTAGCTGACACTACTGTTATGCTTCTGAGATGGCCCAGACCAACCTCCACAGTGAAAAGTGACTGGCATTCATAAATTAACTTTTCTGTTGTAAATGTGAACATATCTTGATAATTGTGTGGAAAGCATATATACATTTTGTCTGTGGTATTCCATGTTTGTACAAAACTTCATTTATTTGGTGTTTTGAGGTTGAGGAAGTCACCTACCATTCTGTGGTCCATGAAGAGAAGTGTGTTTGAAGTGCTTTCCTGTTGAAAATGTGTAGGCTTCCTGATATTTCTGTGGAAAACATATATGCATTACTTATGTAGTATTCCTTAGTTTGTACAAATCTTTCAAGTAAAACTTCCAAAACTCGTCAAAAGACAACAGGCAACACGACTGGAATAACTACTCACAAATTTATTATTAAGCGCTTTTCGTCCATAACATATGGTTGAACTTCATCAGATAAAAAAGGCAATTACTATACTAGTTTAAATAAAGGTGAAAAAGTCATCTGATTACCCAACGCTTTGAAAATTTAAAGAAACAATACTTTAAAATCATAGTAAAATAATGAAAAAAATGTTTACTTTTCCTGTTGTTACTTTAAGCCCGAGCAGCAGCAATATCATCTTAACATTCATGTAAAAAAAAAAAAAAAAAAAAAAAAAAAAATATATATATATATATATATATATAATAATCACATATTACATAATAACAATAACCAATTCATCTTAAAAAGCTTTTCAATTTTAAACAGCATGTTATAGAGCAAACCTGGAAAATTATATGCATTAAGGCGAATTTGCCATAGGAGCTCTAGCTTTTCTAATTCCACTGTAAATGGACTACCCCTTGGATTAATTTCTACTTGGTCCAATATCCAGAATTTGAATGTATGTTCTGGATAACAGTCAATGTGTTTTGCCATGGCGTTATCTAATTTATGCTTATTAATGAGCCTATATACTGTATTAATAAGCATAAATTAGATAACGCCCTGGCAAATCCACCTTAATGCATATAATTTTCCAGGTTTGAACGACATGTGCTCTATAACATGCTGTTTAAAACGGAAAAGCTTTTTAAGATGAATTGGTTATTGTTATTGTTATTATGTAATATGTAATATATATATATATATATATATATATATATATATATATATATATATCGATATAGAATATATACTCCTTCACTTTATACTCATTATGATCCTTCCTCAGTAAAAATAACTACTGTGGAACTCGAACCATTGTCTACCTATCTTATCTATTGTGTGCTATGCTCACAGGTGGGTCACAGGTGTAATTTTTGCTGACATTATCATGTTTGGCATTCAACAATTCTAATGAGGTCATCCTCATCTGCATCTTCACTTTGCTCAGAGGGCTGAAGCTACACTATATAAAGGTAACCGTGTAGCTAGGGAACTTGAAGGTGAGAAGACTTGTGCATCTGGAGAGCACAGAAGATTTATACTCCTTTGAAGGTGATTTACCTGTAGAGAAGGCCTATAATTTAGCTAAGGTATGCTTGTATTATTCAAGTACACTCTACATTTTGCAAACTATTAGAAATTTGTTTATATATCCAGGAGAAATTAAACTTTTATCTGTATGCACTTCTTTCACTTCACTACTTCATAAGCAGTTTTGGCAGATATTTACATTTCAGAGATAGGTTATACCTTCAGCACAACTATTATTTTTAAAATTTGATTTTTCAGTGTTCTTTCTTGTTGGAGAAAAATGTAATGTACATGTAGCTGATACTACTGTTATGTTTCTGAGAAGGCCAAGACCAACCTCCACAGTGAAAAGTGACTGGCATTCATAAATTAACTTTTCTGTTGTAAATGTGAACATATCTTGATAATTGTGTGGAAAGCATATATACATTTTGTCTGTGGTATTCCATGTTTGTACAAAACTTCATTTATTTGGTGTTTTGAGGTTGAGGAAGTCACCTACCATTCTGTGATCCATGAAGAGAAGTGTGTTTGAAGTGCTTTCCTGTTGAAAATGTGTAGGCTTCCTGATATTTCTGTGGAAAACATATATGCATTACTTATGTAGTATTCCTTAGTTTGTACAAATCGTTCAAGTAAAACTTCCAAAACTCGTCAAAAGACAACAGGGAACACGACTGAAATAACTACTCACAAATTTATTATTAAGTGCTTTTCATCCATAACATATGGTTGAACTTCATCAGATAAAAAAGGCAATTACTATACTAGTTTAAATAAAGCTGAAAAAGTCATCTGATTACCCAACGCTTTGAAAATTTAAAGAAACAATACTTTAAAATCATAGTAAAATAATGAAAAAAATGTTTACTTTTCCTGTTGTTACTTTAAGCCTGAGCAGCAGCAATATCATCTTAAAATTCATGTAAAATATATATATATATATATATATATATATATATATATATATATATATATATATACATAGTTCCCATTCAGAAGCCTGAAACATCATAAGCCTGAAAATCAAAATCCTGAAACCAAAAGCCTGAAAATTCAGAATCCTGAAAACTCAAAATCCTGAAAGGCCAAAATCCTGAAACTCAAAATCCTGAAAACACAAATAATGCTAATATGTCACTATAAAGACACTAATATCTACCAACTGACCCTGACCCTAACCCTAACCCTAAGGTCCGTCACTATCGCACACTCACCTGACCCGTGCCCTAAACCTAACTCACTTAAACCACCCCTAACCCCAATATTTATCACTATTGCATACATGCCTAACCTGCGCCCTAACCCTAACTCACTTAAACCGCCCCTAACCCTAAAATAAAACCAACCGCACACTTACCTGACCCCAACGCATGACCTAACACCACAGGGCTATCAATAGCAAAGCAACAATGCCATCAGTATGTCTATTTTGTGTTTTCAGGATTTTGAGTTTCAGGATTTTGGTCTTTCAGGATTTTGGGCTTTCAGGATTTTGAGTTTTCAGGATTCTGAATTTTCAGGCTTTTGGTTTCAGGATTTTGATTTTCAGGCTTATGATGTTTCAGGCTTCTGAATGGGAACCATATATATATATATATATATATATATATATATATATATATATATATATATATATATAATAATAATCACATATTACATAATAACAATAACCAATTCATCTTAAAAAGCTTTTCAATTTTAAACAGCATGTTATAGAGCAAACCTGGAAAATTATATGCATTAAGGCGAATTTGCCATAGGAGCTCTAGCTTTTCTAATTCCACTGTAAATGGACTACCCCTTGGATTAATTTCTACTTGGTCCAATATCTAGAATTTGAATGTATGTTCTGGATAACAGTCAATGTGTTTTGCCATGGCGTTATCTAATTTATGCTTATTAATGAGCCTATATACTGTATTAATAAGCATAAATTAGATAACGCCTGGCAAATCCACCTAATGCATATAATTTTGCAGGTTTGAACGACATGTGCTCTATAACATGCTGTTTAAAACGGAAAAGCTTTTTAAGATGAATTGGTTATTGTTATTGTTATTATGTAATATGTAATATATATATATATATATATATATATATATATATATAAATATATATATATATATATATATATATATATATATATATATATATATATATCGATATAGAATATATACTCCTTCACTTTATACTCATTATGATCCTTCCTCAGTAAAAATAACTACTGTGGAACTCGAACCATTGTCTACCTATCTTATCTATTGTGTGCTATGCTCACAGGTGGGTCACAGGTGTAATTTTTGCTGACATTATCATGTTTGGCATTCAACAATTCTAATGAGGTCATCCTCATCTGCATCTTCACTCTGCTCAGAGGGCTGAAGCTACACTATATAAAGGTAACCGTGTAGCTAGGGAACTTGAAGGTGAGAAGACTTGTGCATCTGGAGAGCACAGAAGATTTATACTCCTTTGAAGGTGATTTACCTGTAGAGAAGGCCTATAATTTAGCTAAGGTATGCTTGTATTATTCAAGTACACTCTACATTTTGCAAACTATTAGAAATTTGTTTATATATCCAGGAGAAATTAAACTTTTATCTGTATGCACTTCTTTCACTTCACAACTTTATAAGCAGTTTTGGCAGATATTTACATTTCAGAGATAGGTTATACCTTCAGCACAACTATTATTTTTAAAATTTGATTTTTCAGTGTTCTTTCTTGTTGGAGAAAAATGTAATGTACATGTAGCTGACACTACTGTTATGCTTCTGAGATGGCCCAGACCAACCTCCACAGTGAAAAGTGACTGGCATTCATAAATTAACTTTTCTGTTGTAAATGTGAACATATCTTGATAATTGTGTGGAAAGCATATATACATTTTGTCTGTGGTATTCCATGTTTGTACAAAACTTCATTTATTTGGTGTTTTGAGGTTGAGGAAGACACCTACCATTCTGTGGTCCATGAAGAGAAGTGTGTTTGAAGTGCTTTCCTGTTGAAAATGTGTAGGCTTCCTGATATTTCTGTGGAAAACATATATGCATTACTTATGTAGTATTCCTTAGTTTTTACAAATCTTTCAAGTAAAACTTCCAAAACTCGTCAAAAGACAACAGGCAACACGACTGGAATAACTACTCACAAATTTATTATTAAGCGCTTTTCGTCCATAACATATGGTTGAACTTCATCAGATAAAAAAGGCAATTACTATACTAGGTTAAATAAAGCTGAAAAAGTCATCTGATTACCCAACGCTTTGAAAATTTAAAGAAACAATACTTTAAAATCATAGTAAAATAATGAAAAAAATGTTTACTTTTCCTGTTGTTACTTTAAGCCTGAGCAGCAGCAATATCATCTTAAAATTCATGTAAAAAAAAAAAAAAAATATATATATATATATATATATATATATATATATATATATATATAAAATAATCACATATTACATAATAACAATAACCAATTCATCTTAAAAAGCTTTTCAATTTTAAACAGCATGTTATAGAGCAAACCTGGAAAATTATATGCATTAAGGCGAATTTGCCATAGGAGCTCTAGCTTTTCTAATTCCACTGTAAATGGACTACCCTTTGGATTAATTTCTACTTGGTCCAATATCCACAATTTGAATGTATGTTCTGGATAACAGTCAATGTATTTTGCCATGGCGTTATCTAATTTATGCTTATTAATGAGCCTATATACTGTATTAATAACCATAAATTAGATAACACCCTGGCAAATCCACCTTAATACATATAATTTTCCAGGTTTGAACGAAATGTGCTCTATAACATGCTGTTTAAAACTGAAAAGCTTTTTAAGATGAATTGGTTATTGTTATTGTTATTATGTAATATGTAATTTATATATATATATATATATATATATATATATATATATATATATATATATATATATATAGATATAGATATATTTTTACATGTTGTTTAAGATGATATTGCTGTTGCTCAGGCTTAAAGTAACAACAAAAAAAGTAAAAACTTTTTTCATTATTTTACTATGATTTTAAAGTATTGTCTCTTTACATTTTGGAAGGGTTGGGTAACCAGCTGACTTTTTTCATCCTTATTTAAACTAGTATAGTAACTGCCTTTTTTTATCTGATGAAGTTCAACCATATGTTTTGGACGAAAAGCACTTAATCATAAATTTGTGAGTAGTTATTCCAGTCGTGTTACCTGTTTTCTTTTTACGAGTTTTGTACAGACCTTTGTTTGTTTGTGAAGGGGAGGTGGGACAACCACCTAACATTCAGTAGTACTAAATGAAAAGTGTTATTCTGCTGCTTAATGTTGACAAAAGGGTACACAGACTGATTATTTTTTGTAAGAAACACATTATCTGTTGTGATATTAATGTATTTTACCCTTCTCTGTTTTATGTCACATATGATTATGACACCCAAGCCTAGAAATCCACTAAACCACCTGTTCAGTGACGTAGAAAATGAGGTCAAAATACAAATTCTGAGGCAGTATGAAGCCTTTCTGCTTGACAGAGGGCGTGGGGGTATGGCTGCCAGAAAGGAGATTGGGAAACAGTTAGTCAATGATGTCAATGCAGTTGGTGGTTGCAACCGAAATTATGATCAGTTGAGGCATCACGCCACTGATATAATTTCATCAGCCTGCAGGAGGGCAGCTGCAGTTAACTAAGGACAGCTGGCTACAGTAGTCAGTCCTGCTACAGAGCCACCACTGACACCAAATGAGGAGTTCCTGTCCACTGACAGGGATCCAGACCGCTCAGTGGAGACTGTGCACTGTGTGCTTGATGTCAGTGCTGATGTGACTGGGAGGACAAGTGTGTCCCCAGGAACCACTTCCAGGTAAGCTCACATCTGGCAACATTTATATTCGCTTGTAGAATAAAATATATACTTTGACTGCTACTTCATGTGAAATTATTTTTGTATCTTTACCTATTGATAAATAATTGTTACACTAAGTGTTGTTCAGTACACATGGGTGTGGGTGGGCATCTCAGCCAAGTTTCAGTTTCATGTATTTCTTGCAGGACATATAGGCAATTGTGTATTCACTGTCTCCCTGTGTTATTCCCATTGTGATATTTAATTGCCATCCTTTCCTTGCTTCATTTCTTCCAGAACCATCCTCGTTCTAAAATGTAGAGACATCTGCACATGGTAAGCAAATCTTTATTTGCTTATTACTAAGCATTAATTAAATATATAATTATCTGTATTTGTGAGGATGGTGTAATGAGTGTCTGTATTGTTGTACCACCTGTGATTGTGTGACCAGTTACTTTTTTATCATCTATATTGGTTTAATATTTAGTACTGTAGTAATTTCTTTACTGTGTCTATTGCTTATTATCACAGAGAATCCTAATGATAAAGGAGAAGCACTCTTACCACTTGATGTTGAAGTATTGGTAGGCTTTGATGATGATGGTGGCCAAATGGAGGCACAGTTGGTGGAGTGCAGAGGTTGAATATGACACTGACATTCTGACTCATACATCTCCTGGATTTCCTTCAGACATAGTCAGTATTCCTATGCATATCCATTAAACTGAGCCCTCAGATATTGGACATGTTGAGGGAGATACACTTGATCATAGTAGTGTGGTTACTGCAGCTTCAGTGCTGGTTGACTCTGGCTGTATCCAAAGTATGGGTGAAGTGCAATGTAGGAGGGTTATTAGGGGTGCTTGTAGGAGGCTTGTTGCCTGACCTCCACATGATCCTGGTGTGTCATTATGTGCCACTCAATGTATGTTTAGGGCCATCATGGAGGCACAAGCAAGTTCCACTTGGGCTTCTGCAGACATGCTTAGGGTTCTAGATGTGGCACAGACTGACATGCATGACTGCCTTCACCATGTGGCCGAGTCAGTGGAATGGATGAATGACATGACGGAATGGGCATTGTCTGTGACGGAATGTCTGCTGGGACAGGAACAGCATCCACATGGCTGTAGGTCTAAACACCATTTGCTGTTAGCCAACTTGGCCATGTGTGATCCCACTCCCATAGTGGCACTACTTTCACTGCTCCATCAGTGGTTGAGATGTGCACACCCAGACATGGTAGGCCATGTGGTCATCAACCTGGGCATAGACATAAGGAGAGCTTGTCCAGCAGACATCGCTCACATTCAGGTAGCACCAACACACCTCACCATGGGCATGGATGTATAGTACACCTCTTAGTAAAATCAGTTCTTGCAGTCAGGGGCAACGGTGATAAACTAATACCTCTACCATGCCCAGGTCACACCAGGCTGACATGTCAGGATGTAGAGTTAGCACAGAGGTTGGCTGTGTTCATGCAGACACTCACACACACATTTCACATCTGAGTGCCCATACAGACACAGACACAAATAACAGGGTACATGAGGCATTCATAGGTCTTGCATCTCATTCTGTCTCAGTGGTCATTTGATATCAACATTTTTGCCTGCTTCTCTTTCTTATACAAAGTCATTAGCTTTTGTGTTAGCCTAGACCTCCTGCTCCCCCCTCCCACACACACGCACAAAACACCCTTTACACATGATGTTAACTGTGCTCTATCCTTGCTTTTCTTTCCTTTGGATTCAGGGACACATATGCATTTTTTCTGATGCACAGATTGCTTACCTAACTGAGTGCTTAGTATATGTACTGGTGATGCTATTTTGAAATGTTTACTGATTTCTTATAACCTTTTTACTGTTGTGATTGCTACATTGAAATTGTTGATACATCGGCGAGGCTTATTGCTGCACTTGTGAGAATAAAGGGATAGATATACTTTGGACAACTTTTTCTATTTTGTGCATTTTCAATGCATGAGGCATGTTAGCTGGTAAATGGCAGAAATCTAGCAATGTAAGTCAGTCCTGTCACATAGTGATGTAATTGTTAGACAACTCACATACATTCTACTTAGTCACATTTTCAAGTAACATTATGCAAGTATCTGCCATTCATTTATGTTCTTACCCATTTATTTTCCTTTTCTAGCTTCAACACATTGATATTCCTCCAGTTACAGTTATTGTAATTTGGGTCTGACTCTGTATGATGCTAGCAGTACACAGCCATTACATGAGTAACTAAAGTTTGTTAGCATTGCTGGCATCAGTTTTACTGTATGTGTGTGCATAGGATGGAAGCTGTACCTTTAGGTGGTCAGCATGTGCACTGTCCATTGCCTCTAGGCCAGAGTGAGGGCATATTGTGCACATCTATATCTACCTACACCCACAGTAGCTGGTGGTTCCCCCACTGAGCCCTCACCTTTGTGTGGCTGTGATGTGATTGGTAGTGGTGGTGGAATGTGTGCTGCTTCCCACTGGTGTTCCTGTTGCAGCTGTTTTCTCATGATAATATTATGTAGTATAGCACAGACAGTGATAATTTTGGTACAAGTACTGAGATCATACCGCAGGACACCCTTACAGGTATCTAGGCAAGAAAACCATGACTTCAGCAGCCCAAACACATGCTCTATGATAGTTCTTATTTGAGCATGTGTCTCATTATAGCATTTCTCTGTGGGTGTGTGTGCATTCCTTATGGGAGTCATCAGCTGTGGTTCAAATGCATTCCCTCCATCCCCCAATAAATGGCCTTGTGTGATATTCCCCTTGGAAAACTATTGGTAGAGCTGTGAGTTGTCCCAGATATGAGAGCCATGGTAACTGCCAATGTTGCCAGCACCCACATTCAGGATGATTCCTTTAGCATTACACACAGCCGGGCAGGTAGTGCTTTTTGTCTAAATAGACCCTTCCTTGTTCCCTGGTGATGCTTTGATCTCAATGTGCATACAGTCTATGGCACCCAAGACTTCATGGAAGTATGCTACATGGCAGAAATCCTGCATAGCTGTAACTCTGTCCTCAGAGGCACAGGAAAAATATAATAGTCACTGATAATCTGTAGCATGCATTCTGGAATTGATGTAGGATCCTGGATGCTGATGCCTGTGACACCCCGAGAATGTCCCTGCTAATCTCTGGAAGGTCCCTGTAGCTACAATTCTGAGTACTACACATACCTTTTTGGCTCCCCTCAGTTTGCCCTTGCTGTCAGTTGAGGACGACAGAGGTTGCAGAGTTCCTGCAGTGTGTCTCTATCCACCCTGTAGTGCTCTACTATTTCCACCTCATGCTGACCATGAAATGTTAAATAGGGCCTAAACTCCCTTCTCCTTCTTGCATGAAGTCTATCAGCAGCAGCAGCATAGACGTAAGCTTGTTGCACATACACATGCAGAAGAGCAACAGCAGCCCCTAACATTCTTTCTCTCTAACATATGTTCCGTGGCTGTATTCCACTAGGTTTTGGAATTCATGGCAAAAACCTACACTAAGTGTATATGATTGCTTTATAGCTTGTTGAATAGCTTAGCCATTTTGGATTGGTTGATTAGCATACAGTTCAGTTGCTTATGCTGTAAATAGCATGTCATGATGTAGAGCTGCTTACTGACTACAAATCGGCATGCTATCGTGTGTGCATAGTGCTATAATGAGCATACGGTTTTAGTGAGCCGTGTAGGGGTTATTGACTCCAATTCATAGTGTATACATAGTGTAGGCATTAATGAATCTCAGGGATAATCTTTTTATAGTTTGTATGTAACCTTGTTTTGGCATTATTAATGTAACTATGAACAAGCGATATTTGAAGTAGAGAGGTATCAGTGGGATGTAACTGCAAAAACAGCTGGAAGCATCATTCAGCTGTAACGAGTTAAATGCATAACTAAATACACAAATAAACTACTTATAGAACATATATTAAACATAAAATCACTCTTATGAAACACCTTGGGTCAAGTTTCCTCAGGCTTCTTTTTATTTTTCTGAAGTATGTCTTATCAGGCTAGCTGATTTCCATAACGCTTCTTTTCATTATTTTTGTTTTAATTTTAAAATTGTGAATAGACAACTTCTTGTGTCTGTCTTACATTCTAAATCTGCATGTACAAATAAACGCTGATTGTTACAGAACTGAGTAATTTGCAGTTCTGTTGAATGATGCCCAATAACGTGCAAACATTGCTGCCTTTATGCTTTTAGGTGTTAATACTTACCGATGTCTTGAACTGTGACACAATTGTAATAAAAGAAAGCTGCTGTTCTAATACCATCATAGTGCAGAATTAAAGACTGCCAATGTTCACAATCATGACAATATGCTGCACATAGCACACTGCACCAGTCATATTACATACTTCAAACATGGTGAAGAACAAGATTTTAAAACTATAACAAGATTCAAAGTAAGTTGCTGTTTTGCAGTGTATTAAAGAATTGGAGTAATAAAACATAAGGTAAACAGGAAAAAGGTAAAAAGGATAGGGCTGCTATGAATCAAGTTACTTAGCTCATAGCAATTGTATCCTGGTTGGCACCAGTCAAGTGATACAAAGACAAATGGCCAAGAAAATCCATTTATGCACTACTTTATGGAAATATATTAAAATGAACAACTTAAATGAGGCTCAAGAAGACTATATAATATATACTTAGTGGACTGGATCCTCCTGGGAATCATGTTGGTCCAAGAATTAACTTCTCAAGAGGTCTATGGTGCTGCATTTAATTGTAACCATTACTTCTTTCCTTTTCATGCATATACTTGGAAATGCTAAGTGTATGTCTCCCTTATACTGGGTCATAGCTGAATAGATCTTAGCAGGACCCATTCATTAACTGATTAATAAATAAATTAAATTCTGGAAAAAATCTGTGACATTTGTCAGACTGCTTTGACATGATTTGGTTGTTTCACAGTACCTGCTTTACTCTGTTTAGTGCTGCAGATGAAACTCCTCCTACTAGTGTATTTATGCCTACAACTTCTCAAATCCTTTTCTATATTCAAGCTGATAATATTCAACATTATCTCAGTCACCCCTAAGAAATATAATCTCCTTATTCTAGGAGAATTTAACCTCAATTTTTTTGGATCGCTGCCAATAATATGGCACAATTTCTGGCTAATTTAAACCTGGTGTAACTAACATCTGACCTTATACAGCACAGCACACACTCATACAACCAGTTTCCACTAGATTTAGCCATTACAAGCAATGCTCTGTCTACCTCCAACCTTACTATTCACCTCAACATTTAGTGACCATGACCACATAACATTTATTATACACAGTCAAAACCCAAGCTCATAACATTTAGACCAATATCCAGTAACAGCACTGATACCTAAAACACTACTTATCAGCACTTGACTGCACACTCTCAAGTGCATTCAGTACCCAAAATAAAGCACCATCCAACTTAACCTAAACTCTCCTTTCCCTTCAGTAGAAAGCTTTTTACAGTTACACTATTACTAAATTGACTAATATACACACTTGGATAGCTATATAACTCAAATAACTTGTGCAACTGAGAGAGCAAGCTTTCTATGTGTGTTAAAAACATGACACTCAACATCATTCTCATTTCACCACACTCTGAAATCTTAATAAACAAAATATCCCGACATAAAAATACTTATTCCAAGTCTAAGCAGGGTTCCCTCCTGAATAAATCTAAAATATTCTGCTTTTAAATATATCTACTTAGAGAGTTCAAGACCCCAGAAAACTCTCCCCCCAAAGTTATAAACTGCAAGTGCTCCAATCTCCACCATAATAGCATTTCTCCATAAATTCATCAGTCTACCAAAAGTTTCCTTCTTTCTCTCCTCCCCATCACCCTATTCACTCCTTCCCTCATTCCACTATAAACACATCAGATGAAAATATAAGAAACTCTGTTGGATCAAATCAACACAGAGTCACTTGACATTTACCCTGGTTCATCCATCTATGCAGACTTCCTAACCACTCCCTTTGATCACACTTATAACCTCTGTCTAACAAACAGCATCATGCCCAACATCAAGAAGGAGCTGTAATAACAACTATTCCTAAAGAACAGAAACCAGAAAACCCCTCGCACTTTCAACCTGTTTTGATACTCCTTCAAATGGAGAAACAGAAAGCAATAATCTGCACATAAATGGCACACTATATCTATAGTATCACTTTTTCTCTAAAAAGCAACATGTGTTTTGTGGAATGGTCAAAGTACTATGACAGCCCTTTGCACCCTAGCTGATGAAACATGGACACAGGAAACTTCACTGAAGTAATTGCCATGGATGTAAGAAAGCACTCATCCTAAATGACTACTCACTGCTAGTAGAAAAACTTATAGGAACTGGCATTAGCAAAAACTCCCAGCCTTGGTTTAAAGACTTCCTTTCCAACAGATCCTTTATGGTGAAATTATAAACCTCTTTTTCAAATGCAACACCCTCCTTAAAGCTGTACCTCAAAGATCAATCCTTGGGGGGAGTGGCCAGGATGTATAGTGAGTAGCAGCATTTTCTTTCAGCTCCACCTCTTCAGATTTATTATGACAGGAATTTTTAAAATATAAGTATCCAAACTACAGTTTTTTGATATATTTCAACTCATCTAAGCATCTACTTGGATGATATATAAAAAATGTCTTAATTTTATTATTTTTTCCTGTCAAAAATACCTGTGATAACTTTCTGTTAGCAGACTGCAATATAAGCTCCTCAAAGTCTTCTCATCAGGAAACTAAAATCAAGAAAGAACTTCAGTCTTTATTAATAAACATTCAAGAACTATCTTCTAAAATTGATAGAATGGACATGAAGATAGATAACTTCAAGGAAAAATGTATACAACAAATGGAAACCTTACACGAAGACCTTAAACAACAGAAAAAACAGATTACAGGGATAGAAACATCTCTAAATGATACAGACAGTAGAATTCAGGAAGATGAACATAATATAGAATTTCTTTTAAAACAGAATACCTTTCTTCAAACAAAAATAGATGATCTAGAAAATAAATCAAGCAGGAACAATATTAGGATTTTTGGACTACCAGATAATATTGAGGAGAATAATATGGAGACATTTTTTACTTCATGTCTTCCTGAAATTTTAGACCTTCCTGATGCTCTTTCCTATGGAATTGAAAGAGCCCATAGATCCTTAGTTTCTTCCAAGAACAGTAGAAGCAATTCTACTAAATCTGTCATAGTGAGATTTCTATCTTCGCATGACAAGGAAATGGTTTTAAAATCAGCCTGGGCTAAAGCACCAATTAAAATTAAAGACAACATTATCTGCTTTGACACTGATTATTGTTCATCAGTACTTGCCAAAAGAAAACAGCTTTTACCATTGCTTAAATAACTTAAAAAAGGCCAAATAAAATCTTAATTATCATTTCCAGCTAAACTGAAAATATTTTTCCAAAATGGTTCAAAAACATTTGATGAACTAGACTCTGCTATCACTTTCATAAAGTCTAATGAGGTTCTTGACAAAATTGATGAAATGGAGTGGGCAACTACTAGTCTTAAAAGAAATGCTGATAATGGATCCTGGAAGACATTTGAAAACAAAAAGAAGCTCAGAAAATAATAATAAAAAATAATTTTTCTTCACTAATTTACACCTTATGACCCAGAAGTCTGTTAAAGTTAAAATGGTTCAAAAGGTGAGTGTTGCTGTCATTTTCTTGATTTATACATTGAGTATTATTGCTCTTTTTTTAGTGGGGGTAATTGATATATATTAAGTTATTCATTAAGATAATGGTAGCTTCTTCTGCTTTAATATATGGTTTCTTTCCTAGCTTTAACATTCATTAGTATTATGGTGGTATTTATAATATACCTGGATGTGTACATTCCTACTCCTAAATTTACGATGAATTATTTGCTTATATTTTGGTAGTCATAGAAATCATAGCTATAAATATATAATTACTAGCTATCCTTATAAATTGGGCTATTTACTAAAGGATTTGTATTACTGTATATTTTTCTGTTCAAATACACCCCATAGGATAATATTACATTGCTACAAGATGTTCCTGATGCTTGTTCTATTGGTGATTATGACATTGTGATGTCTTGATATGTAATACTCCTCTGACTGTGAGCATTTTCACTTTGGTTATCTATATTTATTTTTGCAAATGGTGAGGGTAATTGGTATTTAGATGTGGCTGGTGTTCTTATTTCAGTTCTCGTTTTTTTGATTTGATGTTGAGATGGATTTTTGGTGCTTAGATGGGACTGGTGTGTAGCTTTGGATCTGGGATTATGGTGGCTTTCTGGTGTTTGCGTGTGGTTATTCTGTTTCTTGTTGTCACATGGTCCTTATTCTGAGGTTGTGATTTTTTTTTATTGTTTTATTTTTCTTCTCTTTTTTATTTTTGTTGACTAGGTGTGGTTGGTGTGTTTGTTGTTTGCTGTGTAACTTTTGCTTCGGGACTGTGCACAGTTTCTGGCTCTGAGAGCAGAATTTATTTTGTGTGTGTCTCTTATTGAGTATTCTGTTTGGAGCTAAGAGACTTGGTCCTGCTTGGCTTGTTGTGAGAAATCTTGCTTTAACGGTATAATTTAAATGTATCTATTGTTTCCCACTGGAATCCTTAGAGACTCAATTTTAGATGACAGACTCATAGCTTGGTCTCCTGCAGATGATGGGTTTATAGTATTGAACAAAGTGATGTCTCCATGATGACAACATGTTGCAACCCTTGAATCAAAGCTTGTTTCAGCGTACAAACTATCAATGCACAAATAAAAATATGGAATATCTTATTTACTCATTGTCAACTAACTGTAAGAGATAAAGGCACTTTTTAGTGCATTTTATATCTATATCTTAAAAAAATTGTGTATGTGTATGTATAGGTGCATGTATGTGTGTGTGTGTGTATGTATATATATATATATATATATATATATATATATATATATATATATATATATATATATATATATATAGATAGATATGTATATTGTATATGTGTGTGTGTGTATGTATGTATATATGTGTGTGTGTGTATATATAGGTTAGCCTGGGGTAAAGGGAGGGAAGAGCTTGAGAGGAATGGGTGGAAGAGTACAGTTGCATTTCCTGTTTAGATACAGGTAAGAATGAAGTTGAGTTTTGAAGTTATTAAGGTTGTCACAGGTCCTCAGTGTGGTGGGTAGAGCATTCCATTTTTTAGCTAGGGAATAAGATAGCAGAAGCTGCCCAGCTGGGTGCTTGGGTTTATGGATGATGATCACGTTTTGGTGGGAAGATCTAAGGGGTTTGAGGGGGTTATAAGGTTGCAGAATATTGGATAGTGCAGGACATTTAGTAGGTTGGACCAGTAATTTGTGTGCTGTGGTGATTCGGTGAAGGTTAAGTAGATTGGGGAGTTCAAGCCAGTTTAGAGAGTGTAGGGAGGTACAGTGGTGAGAGGAGGATTTTGCATTTGTGGCAAATCTGGCTATTTTATTGTAACATACTTCCAGTTTGGAGGTGAGTGTGGGAGATAAATTTGTTAGCAGAGGAGCGCCATACAGTAGAGAGGGGAGTAGGTAGGAAGTGGTGAGGGTTAGTCTGGTGGATGGAGAGAGGAAGTGATTGTTTCTGTAAAATAGGCCTAGTTTTATGTGGGTTTTCTTGATATTTAGCTGGATATGATTGTTAAATTTTAGGTGTTCATCAATGGTTACACCAAGAAGTTTGGCTGAGGGTACAACCTCGATAATGGAGTTGTTAAGGCTGGTGATTTGGAGTAAGTTTTTGTCAATAGGGAAGGATTTTGAGGGAGAGAATAGAAGGATCTTTGTTTTGTTGGCATTTAGTGAGAGGTGATTTTGGAGCATCCAATTTTCGGTGGTGGAGAAAGCAATTTGAATTAGAAATTAGTGATCTTTTAGGTTAGAGGCATGACAGATCAGAGTGTAATCATCAGCGTATTGCACAATTTTGGTATTAGGTATGGCTTTGTGGAAGTTATTAATAAAGATATCGCAAAACAATGGGCCAAGGATTGAACCTTGGGGTACTCCAGTGGGAGTAGGGAGGAAAGTGGATGTGGCCTGGCCCCATTTCATGGCTTGGGATCTATCGGAAAGGTAGCTGGAGAACCAGGTGAGAGTTTTATTGGAGATGTTGAGGTTAGACAGATGATTTAGTAGGTGACTATGGGAGATGGTATCGAAGACTATAGATAAGTCTAGCAGAACAGAGGATACGATATTACCACAGTCACGAGCAGAATTGACAGAATGTAAGAAGGAGAGAAGGGCAGAGTTGGTACTGTGTCTAGGACGGAAGCCATGTTGGGTAGGGGAGAGTAGTTGGTGTTTGATAAGGAATGGCAGAAGCTGTAAGTGGATACATTTTTCAAGAATTTTGGAGCTTGGGAAGAGGATGGCTATGGGGCAGATATTGGAGGTGTTAAAATTGTTGCCACCCTTGTGAAGTGGAAGTATAAAAACAGAACGCCATAGTTTGGGTACATAGGATTCAAGTAGTGATCTATTGATCAGGATACTGATAGGAAGAGCAATACTGTCAGAGGCTATTTTTAGGAAGGAGGAAGGAATGTTGTCAGGGGCATTGGAGCAAGGTTTGTGTTTAGTGAGAAGTCTCTTTATTAGTTTGGTAGAGATTGGTTTGAGTTCAAAAGTGGGGGAGAGGGAGAGGAGGATTGAGCAGTAGGAGGTGGAGGGTTATTGTTGGTAAAGGTCTTGTTTAGCTCAGCAATAGAAGAGGTAAAGAAGGTATTGAACATTATTGCAATTTCAAGGTCAGATTTGCTAGAGTCTGGGCAAGGGTTGTTTTTTGTCCCAGGTTTAAGGAGAGAATTAACAGAGTTCCAGAACTGTTTGGGGTTTTTTGTGTGATTTGCTTGTAGTTTGATGAAGTAAGACTTTTTGTCTTTAATAACTTGTTTTTTGGCTTGGTTTCTCAGCTGTTTGTATTTAAGTAAGATTTCTGGTTGTTTATGTTGGAGGTAAGCTTTTCAGGTTTTATCTCTTAGTAGCATATTTTTTTGGAGTCTTTGGTGAGCCATGGGGTGGTATTTGCTTTAACTCTTTTTATCTTATTGGTGCTAGGGAGTTAAGGACAGTTATGAAAGTAGAGTTGAAGTAGTCAACGGCTGCATCTAAAGGAAGAGTTTTTAAGGGATTCCAGTTAGTTAGCTTAAGGGAGTCAGATAAAGTAGTAGGGTCAAAGTTAGAGAGGATGCGGGTTTGAATGTAGTGGTGGGAGTGTGGGGAAATGGGTGTAGCCCGATGGATGAAGGCAGGGAGGTGGTCTCCTAATGGGTCAGGAATGACACCAGATTTTAGGACTTTGTTAGGGTGGGATACTAGCATCCAGTCTAGTATAGAGCCTCGGGGGTTGCTTTTGTTAGGTCTAGAAATAGAGTTTGTAAGTTGAGTAAAGGTAAATAGATTGACTGATATGGTGGGGTTATGGTGAATAATTTTGTTCCAGTCTATATTTACATCTCCCATGATGTAGGTTTCTAGCTTAATGTTGGAGGAGGTCCAGGAGAGGATGTCTTCCAAGATACTAGTGTTGTTACCAGGGGGGATATAAAGGGACATGATACAGATGCTCTTGTGGTTGTTCAGTTTTAGTAGGCCAGTTACAAGTTCAGCATTATTGAAAGAAGGAATGGGGTTAGGATAAGGAGTTATTGACAAGTGGTTGGTATAGATTAGGGCTATACCACCACCTCTTCGATATTGGTGGTCAAAACTGAGAGTTTGAAATCCAGGGGGAAGGAATTCAGAGTCACTTATATGAGGTTTTAGCCTGGTTTTGGAGATGGCTACAATGTCATGAGAATTGTGATTGAGCCAGGCATGAAAGTGGGTTAATTTATTATTCACGCTTTGGGCATTGATGGTGAGGAACTTGAGGTATTTGTTGGTGGATTTGTTGTAGTTGATAGGGGGGTTTGTAGGAGAGAAGTTAGGTCCTGGATTGGGGTGAATGTCACCGGCTAAGCAAAGGTACATGAAAAGTGGAATATTTTTATATGGTTTACAATTAGATAAAGTTGGCTGGTAGAGAATAAGTTTAGGTTTGCCATATTTAGTAGAGTTTGAGGAAAGTTTTACTTTTAAGAGATGGATAGGAAGGGAGGGAATTAAGGAGGTGGAGATGTTGTGGAAATGGGCTGAGTGGGAGGGGATGGGAGGTAGTGGAGATGGGTGTAGATGGATATTGGAGTAGCAGGTGACATGGTAAAGAGGTATTAGAAGAAGGAAGAGGATAGATGTTGAGGTCAGGATCTGAGGAGGAGGAAGAGTGAACATGGTAGATGAAGCCTATTAGAAGTGAAGTAAAGAGGAGGGAAATAGGTAAGTTATGTGGGAGGGGGAGTGGTAGCGAGGGATAGGTTGGTTGGGGGGTGGAGGAACAGTGTTTGAGGATTGGCTGATGAAGAGGGAGGGGAGTTTGAGGATAGGCTGGTGAAGAGGGAGGGGTGTTTGGGGATTGGCTGGTGGAGAGGGAGGGGTTATAGGATGAGAAATAGATTGAGGAGTGCTAGGGTGTGTGGGAATTGGGGGCAGGGTAATGTCTGTAATGCAATAAATTAATAATGCCAATTGTACTTCAATAAAAACAGAAAACAATACCAATAACTGCATTAAAGTATATAAATTAAAATTTGCAGTGCAAGAAATGTGGAATTAGAGCTGTATTACAATAAATGAATAATGCCAACTATACTGCAATAAAAAAACAGGAAACAATACCAATAACCGCATTAAGGTATATACAGTAAAGTTTGTAGAGCAAGAAATGTGGAATTAGACCTGTATTGCAAGAAATGAATAATTCTAACTGTACTGCAATAAAAACATGAAACAACACCAATGACTGCATTAAAGTATGTACAGTAAAGTTTGTAGTGCAATAAATGTGGAATTAGAGGTGTATTGCAATAAATGAATAATGCCAACTGTACTACAATAAAAACATGAAATAATACCAGTACCACCAAGGAAAATGGTGTACATCAGGATTGTGTTGTCATAACCATTGCAATAGAGCTGTATGCATTTAGGCTGTAAGGTAAGGAGTTGAAGTCAAGTATAACACTGTAATAGCTGCAGAATGCAATAAGAACTGTTCAAGGCTGTCTCTAGGCAAATATTTGTCACATAATGCTCTGATATCCACAGGCATCAGGTAATAAAGGTATATGGGTGAGGTAGCCCACTCCATGAGCTGATATTGTTTGTTGACATCACAGATATGACACAGGAATATAGCTTACCTACTGTCTGTGTTATGCTTGTATTTCACACATGTACGTTTTACTGTCACTGCAGTCTATTATAACATTTTAGTAGTATGACCATGTCATATTTTGGTTCCAGGTGAGCTCTAGGCAAATATCAGTGAGTCAGTAATCAGTAGTGAATCAGTAGCTCAGTTTGTTAAATGCCTTGTATACAATTCATTTAGCTACACAAAGTCCAGGGTTCAAATCTAGTGGTATGTAGCAGTAAATATTACAG
Source organism: Protopterus annectens (assembly GCF_019279795.1). Classification (NCBI taxonomy): domain Eukaryota; kingdom Metazoa; phylum Chordata; order Ceratodontiformes; family Protopteridae; genus Protopterus; species Protopterus annectens. The sequence continues at coordinate 1,001,190,474 of NC_056725.1, read as the reverse complement.
TAGCAGTCACATAATGCTCACAATTTCTCTCGCCACAGGAAGTACAGGTAAATGGGTGAGGTAGCCCATATTATGAGTAGATAATTCTGTGTTTAGATGTCACAGAGTGTTAAAACCATTAGCAAGAATGTGTCCATCAAGCAATGTTCAGTCAGAAATAAAATGTGTAATCCTCATGTGGCTGTATGCCTGGAGCATCTGTTAAATGTTGCTGCAGTCAATTAATACATTCTATGCAGATGTCCACTGCAGTCACTGCTACTGGGTTCTGTTCCCATGCCTGCCAACCAAGGCATGAAAGCTATTCAGTGTCTGTACTGTACACATACATTTATCTCAAGTGTCATGATTTTCATATTATGTAATTAATAGTGTGTAATCCATCTGTCACAGGATTACCATGGAAATAATTACTGAGATTACAAATTATCACCAAGTCAGCCCACAGAGCACCTTGGCAGTTATACAGGTCCACCTGATGTGCAAGTGTTTTGTGTAGTTGTGTACCCACAGTTGTTACTGCTCAGCCCATTGTGTCCCATGTAAATAGCTTGATAGGTATGTATGTGCTACATCAGCTATAGGAGACTTGTAATCACTATACACATTAACAAAACACAGACCCATAGTGTAGATAGTAGTACTGTTGTCAAAGAAATAACCAGAAATGTTACTAATGGAATGTTTTTCTCTCTCTCCCCACCCCTAATAGGTTCATAGCTTCATAGGTGTGTACTAGGCTAATGGCCCTGGAGCCTTTACAAGCCTAGCCCATAGATGTGCCCTGGCATTGTGCCACCCAATGTTTGTTCCCAGTGCCTCTATCAAGTAGAACCACTGGAGTGATCACCGGGGTGAACTTTCTATTACCCATCCACTCATCAAGATTTCTCTTGAAGAGGGTCACAAGGTACTTTGCTTGACATATATGGGAAGCTATTCCAGAGTATGGGCAGGCTCTGGGTAAGAAACCTGTTACTCCAGCATATTCTGTTGCTTGTGGTAATGAGGTTGTGGTCTCTGGATTGTGTGGTGTGGAGGGATTGGGATTTCTTTAGATGTAGCAATTCTAACAGAGGTGGGTCAGATATAGCTTTGTAAGTCAAGCAGAGATCACCTTTAAGTAGATGATATGAGACAGAGAATAGCTAGAGTCTTTTGAGTCTGTCCATGTAGGACATTTGTTTAATGCCTATGATCCTCTTCATGAGGTACTTCTGTGACCTCTCCAGCTGTTGCAGGTGTTTAGTGAGGTACATGCCAAATGGGGCATTATACTTGATTGGTTTAACGAGGGAAAGGTAGAGAGAGACAATGACCTCTTTCTTCCAGGATGCAAAACCCTTAGTAATGAGATGTGCCACATAGAAGGACTTTCTGACTACAGTGGCAATGTGGTGGTCGAAGAAGAGGTTCCTGTCAACCTGCATCCCTGGATCTCTTATAATGCCTTCAGTGTTCAGTGGGCTCCCATCCATGTGGTAATTCGTGGAAAATTAGTTTTTTCCAAAGGGGATAGGAGGCATTTTTTGGCATTGAGCTTAAGGCCATGGTTTTGACAACAGTCATTGGTCTCAGTGAGGCCTTTCTGTAGGATGTCTGCATCACTTGGGGAGTTAATAATAGTTCCCAGCTTACAGTCATCTGTGAACTTGGTTAGCCAATGTCCCTTTGTGTTGGCCTGGACATCTTAGAAATAGATGCTGAACAGGAGAGGACCCAGGACTGATCCCTGTGGGACTCCACTCCTGACTGGTCAGCAATCTGACTTGGAGTCTGCTACTTTCACACTGTGTGTTCTATCTATGAGCAAATTTGCAACCCACCTAGTGATATAGGGGTTGGTGCCTAGTTTGGTGAGTTTATCAATAATTCTCGAGTGAGGAATGGTATCAAAGACCTTGGCCAGATTGAGGTAGGCTGTATGCACTGCCTTACTTTTATCCACAGCCCTGATGACATACTCAAAGAAGTCAACCAGGTTGAACAGGCATGATCTCCCTTTCTTTCATAAAGCCAAATGCATGGGGTAATACAGTTTGGAGATTTCCTATATCTTTGTTAATCAGGTCCATGATGATTATTAATTTCATAGCTTTACATATCAGACTCATCAGGCTGATGGAGTGATAATTCTCAGGGTCTGTAGTTGCTCCCCCTTTATGGAGATGGTTGACTGTAGCAGTGCGCCATTTGGTAGGGACAAAGCCTGAGGTGAGGCTGTGACTGAACATGGCACACAGATGTGATGCCAGTTCACTTTGTAGATCATGTAGACCACAGCCTGGGATATTATCAGGTCTCATGGAAGCTGTATTCTTGACCTTGGACAATCCAGCATTAACCTGTGCTGCAGTAATGTTGGGTACCTGGCATTCTTCCAGTATTATGATAGGTTGTTTAGGAGGGGAGAGAGGGGTAAAGTTGGCACTGAATCCGTCAGCCAGTATGTTGGCAATATCTGTTGGCTGAGTATAGGAGGAACCATTATGCAGTATCTCAGAGCAAATCTTTGTATTGCCAAGGAGGTTCTTGATATAGCTATAGAAGGATGTGTGATTTTTTTAGTGTCTGCCACAATTCTGCCTTCATAGCTGGCTTTAGACTTAATGAGGGATCTCAACTTTTTGCTGAGGTTAATAGCAGAGTTTTTCCAGTCTTAGGACTTCACCTTTTTCTGCAATAGTTTCTTCCTTTTGTTGTAGAGTTTATTAATGGCAGAGGACCACCAGATCGGCTTCCTTTTTTTTGGAGGAGTGCATCTTGGTTCTGTTGAGTATGGCTAGTTTCATGCATTTGTGTACATGTTTGTACAGTGCATTGGTGTATGATTTGGCAGTCATGCAGCTATTTTCCATTGGCATGGTTGCCTTGAAGTTAGCCACCTCTGTTTATAGAAATCCAAAGTCAGCTTTGCAAAAGTTTTTCAAGGTGGTTACCTTAGTGGGGGTTGTGGGTGAGATGTTGGTTTCTATGGTGATTAGTTTATGGTCAGATCTGACCAGGGAGGGACTGACTATTGGTGTAGAGCAACGATCGCCCATGTTAGTAATAACCAGGTCAAAGATGTTGCTTTCTCTAGTGAGGGTCAGAATGAACTTGTCCAGAGCATTGGAACTGATGAACTCCAGGAAGTTTTGGGTCGGCGTATTGATGATTGAGTAGTTTTCCCAGTTGATGGAGAAAACGACTTATTTTATTTCTTATTGTTATTCATTGGTTATGGATTACTATTAACATATGTTGTTACATTAATTGTATCTCGGGTCATATTTTATTATTGTTTTGTTTATAAAGGTTAAATAGTAACATACATTGTTACATTACCTATTTTGTTGGCATTATGCTGTAACTTTTACTGGCATGCTGTTAACATACTTACTGTTATTTTATTGCTTTGTTTCACATAATAAGCATTGATATGTAGTTGGGTTATTTCCAATGTTTTGCCATGCTGTTATTACTAACAATGATTTGTTCACTAACCTATACGTATTGCTATACCTCCATTATTACATCAAGTCAGGGTAGGCCGATTCCAACTGATCCACCTACTTGCCTTAACTCATTCACTCCGGAGTAGCTCAGGAAAGGATGCCTGCTTAATTCCACCATAGGAATAACAGTGCAGCCTGAGCTCATTTTCAGAAAATCCATTTGTAAATCCCTACAGAAAACAAATGTTCATAACTCTTTAACTGTAAGAGCTAGACTAAAAATGTAAACACGAAAGTTGTTCAGCAGACACTGACCTTTTCAACAGTGTAAATGTTGACAGTGTATATCAAAGTCATTATTAAATATTTGGCAAGGAATCCTGATATTGTGCATATTTTTTACCTTTTTGGAAAAACAAAGCACAATATCTTGGTCAATGTCCCATGCAGACCCATACAATTTGAATGTAATTTGCTAATATGAATGTCAGCTTTAAAATGATACCTTAACCATTACTGTGTGATATTCTTTTCTGTAGATATTCACATAAATATGATTAATATATTATTTTTCATATTTGATTAATAAACAAAGCATAATATCTCATCACCTGTAACAGACAGAGCCTACATATCAGTGTAGAAGTTGTGCATCTGAATGTCAGCTTCAAAATGATGCATCATTTGCGTGATCACCATGCTCCCTTGCAAAAATATGGGCATAATAATGAAAAGTATTGTAAATGTACAATGTTCATAATCGTACAAGACTAAACAAACTGTGATATCTGTACATGTGTAGAATGCACAGACATAGTTCTTTTACCATGTTGTAAGGAGTAACACTGTCTTCAAAATAAGGTATTACTTGGCACACTGACATGCACCCTTGCAAAGTTATTTACCAAAATATGAAAAAAAATCATAATTTCCATAACCTAATTCCAAACAAACTTTGATATCTGCCTATGAGTACAGCATACAGGCACCATTCTTTTACCATCTTAGAACTATAAATAATCTTTTCAAAATGAGATATTACTTAGCACATTCAGATGCTCCCTTGCAAAGTTATTTACCAAAATATGAAAAAAAAATCATAATTTCCATAAGCTAAGTCCGAAACAAACTTTGATATCTGCACACGAGTACAACATACAGGCTCAATTCTTTTACCATGTTAGAACTGTAAATAATATTTTCAAAATGAGATATTACTTAGCACATTCAGATGCTCCCTTGCAAAGTTATTTACCAAAAAATGATAAAAAAATCATAATTTCCATAACTTAAGTCTGAAACAAAGTTTGATATCTGCACAGGAGTACAACCTACAGGCACCATTCTTTTACCATGTTATAACTATCAATACTGTTTTCAAAATGAGGTATTACTTAGCACATTCAGATGCTCCCTTGCAAAGTTATTGACCAAAATATGAAAAAAAATCATAATTTTCATAACCTAAGTCCAAAACAAACTTTGATATCTGCACATGTGTCAAACATACAGGCACAATTATTTTACCATGTTAGAACCAGCAATACTGTCTTCAAAATGAGATATTACTTGGCACATTCAGATGCTCCCTTGTAAAGTTATTTACCAAAATATGAAAAAAATCATAATTTCCATAACCATAAGTCTCAAACAAACTTTGATATCTGCACATGTGTCAAACATACAGGCACAATTCTTTTACCATTTTAGAACCAGCAATACTGTCTTCAAAATGAGATATTACTTGGCACATTCAGATGCTCCCTTGCAAAGTTATTTACCAAAATATGAAAAAAAATCATAATTTCCATAACCATAAGTCTCAAACAAACTTTGATATCTGCACATGTGTCAAACATACAGGCACAATTATTTTACCATATTAGAACCAGCAATACTGTCTTCAAAATGAGATATTACTTGGCACATTCCGATGCTCCCTTGCAAAGTTATTTACCAAAATATGAAAAATATCATAATTTCCATAACCATAAGTCTCAAACAAACTTTGATATCTGCACATGTGTCAAACATACAGGCACAATTCTTTTACCATATTATAACCAGCAATACTGCCTTCAAAATGAGATATTCCTTGGCACATTCAGATGCTCCCTTGTAAAGTTATTTACCAAAATATGAAAAAAATCAGATTTCCATAACAGTTATTTGCCAAGCTCAGAGAAATGAATTTTACACAACACATTTCATAACAGTGTTTTACTTACTATACTGGTCCGACTTGGTCATGGGTGTTTTACATACATATACTTACAGACATACATAAACACATGCCTGTGTATGTGTATATATGTGCAAGTACATTATGTACATACATATATATCCATACATGCCACACACACACATATATATATATATATATATATATATATATATATATATATATATATATGCACACACATACACACTCGCACAGGAATAAAGAAATCAGGGGTTTCAGATGGTAGGCAGTTGATGAAGAATGGTGGGGGGGGGGGTGGCTTGCAATGACTCCAAGCAAAGAAAAAACACAACCTGGCGTGTGCATTCATCAATGTGATAACGACTGCTACTTAGGTGAATAACAGTGACAGCTGCAAAGAGTTTTACCTGAAAAGTGATAATGAGTCAGTGCTATATTGTAACTGAGTTATTGCTAATGTGATAATGACCTTCCTTTCATTCCTGCTAAGTTATGCATGCTCAGACACGGGTGATAATTGCTGCACATATCCTGTTGACTAGGCATTCATTATATTACCTTCTGCAGCTGTTATGTAAAACAGACTCAGTATCATCAGTAAAGAGAAGACCTGAGTCAGTCAGTCAAATAGTATAACACTTAGATATTATTGAGGCTTTCCTCCCACCTAAATTCCACACATGACAGACAAGGCCAGGAGAAAAGCATAAAAATATGGTAGCTCCATGCTGTCAATAATCACCGAGTGATGACCTTTATCTCACTCAGGCAGTATATTCACAAACAGAATAATACAAGCAGAAGTGATGTAACCCAATGTAATTTGCAGACTGACTTTCTCTATGTCCCCAGTAACCCCTCCAGTTGTTTGCATTCTGTATGCACAGGCACCAAAATGACACAAATTGGACCAGCAGTCACTTCAGCAGTGAGACCATATATGCACAAGCACTTCCCCGATACACAATGAATTATTTCCCCAAGCAACATCCTCATAATTATGTCCAGGTATATATGCACCCAAAATTAAACATTTCCACAAACAAGCCTTCAGTAACATTTCCTAGTATGTGCAACCATCAGCATGAACACCCAAGCGACTCCTTCAGTAGAATGCTGAGGTATGCACAATGTCCAAAATTAAACACTTCATGTGACACCAATCTCCCGTATTCCAAAAATAAGACAAACTAGACATTTCACACTGCCATACAAAGTTATATAACAAAAATCTCAGTATTTGTCCCTTATTGAGTACAATGCCCATTTCAGCATGTACCTCACCCATGAATTACCCCCAGAAATGTGACATCAACACAACCTGCTGGAGAGAAAGGTTGGTCTCCCAGAAGCTGCCCCATGTCTGGAATAGACTTCCCATACAAGTCTAACAGAGCACCTTGCTGACCCTATTCAAGTGAGCCTTGATGAGTGGATGGGAAGACACAAATTTGTCTCAGGGGTTCCACCTGTGTCCCTCATTTTCATAACTGTAGTCCTAAACAAACTGTGATATCTCTATAATTGTACAGCATACAGATACAGCTATTTTACCATGTTGTAAGGAGTAATACTGTCTTCAAAATGAGGTATCACGTGGCACATGCTCCATAGCAAACTTATTTACAAAAATATTAAAAAAAATCATACTTGCTGCTATCCCAACTAAATAAACTGAGTGGAATTTACAAAAATAGTCCTGTCGAATATGCACAAGCACCAAAATGCAGCATTACCCACAATGACCCCTTGAGTAGTATGTCAGTGGTATATCAGTGACAACATGCTCAATACTGGATACTCAATACTCAATACTATACACAAAATTCATAATTTCTTCTATTCCATTAATCATACAGCCATTTTTGTTTTTTTCAGACAGATGTGGACAATCATATATACAGAAGTCTATGCATATTGAGCATTTCAGTTCTAAAATAAGCAGAAAATAATAGACAAATAATCTAATAATACATTAAAAATGTATATACACATGAAAAGATTCACCTATTCTGTCCTTTAAAAATAATATATGCACTGCTCAGGTACATTTTAGGCAAACAAACCAGTGTAACCTCACATCTGGATTGCACTTCCCAATTACTTATTTCATCTCATTTGAAGGGATTCCCTCAGTTTGGGGATATATATGTTCCCAGCCTCAGCAGTTCAGGACAAAACTGACATGATCTGTATATGTATATATCTGATGTTACTGCAATGGATGGAGATCTCCCTTTTGTCATTTCAGCAGTTTATTAACATTGCGTTATTGCAAACAGCCTGTATTATAAAGTGCAAATGACCATCAGCTGCCAAAAAATGGCACAACAAGCTTTTACATGAATCCTGTACTTGAGTGAGTAAAACACAACCAAACGTGCATATGCATTATTTCAGATAATATGTCCGCAGGTAGTCTCATCAGTCATGCATAAAAGTTGCTGACAGTCCCAAAAAGATGTTTTAAACATTCGGATCTACAAACCACAAACAGAAAACTGCGTAAGAAGCAGGCGTGCCAACTGCTCCCGACTACCACAATAAAGATTGCGACCGACAATGTCAAAGCATTTTCTACACTACGAATAAATTCCACATTTGCAGAAAATGTAAGGCAACCTAAGTGGAACTGCTCAGCAAATATGAAGAGCCACTTGACGTATTAAAGCATCTCCAACACAAATTAGGTAAACATCCAAAAGAAAAGCACTCAGCAAGACTGTAGTGTAGTCCAACAGCAAAACAGAACAGCATGCCTGTGAACACAACCAAGAAAATCAGCACTTCTGTTGTACACAATGTTCTTATCATCCACGTTCCCTTCACTACATTCGTCATGCTTGAGGAACTGCCTCCACTCAAGCAAAAACCATGATTTTAAGCTGCTATCAATTTTCACTGAAGCTTTACTTACATGAGACAATGGCCCGAATGACTTAGAACATCATCTTCTCTTGTTTGGCAGAATTTTTAAAAAGTAAAAGGGATGCTTGATACAGAAAATAAACCGGCTTTTTTAGCCATATGCTTCAAACAAGAGCAGAATTCCACAGCGTACGCTGACTATGCTAACAACAGGTATGCTGACAAGCTAAACAACAGGTTCTCTCACAAGCTAGTATGTAGTCCAAATACCATTACTTGGACATCCCTCCACAGCGAATAAAAGAATCAAAAGCAAAAAAAAAAAAAAAAAAAACAGGAAGAAGACATTGACTTACTCATTTCTTTCTCCAAGTCTATTAGGCCCATAGACTGCCTGCCATCTGCATTTGATCTTGCCTTTGGAGGCTGATAAGTCACATGCAACTAGCATGTCGCTGCCGACCATTTAGGTTAACAAAGCCAAAAGGAAAGCCTAGACTGGTTGTTATGCTTGTTTACCTACCAGCAGCTATCCCTCTTCACAAATGAATTTTACAGCTTTAATGCTTCTAAAACATCAAGTACCTTCCACCCTACTCACCGATCATTTCTGGCACAACAGACGATACTTCAAAACAAAGTTGAGTGCAAACTTATTGAATTAGCGTATGTTCTGGCATAGACTGTTGTTTTAAAAGATTTGCTTGTTTTTCTTTGACTGGTACATTAGATTTAGGGAGGGGATCAGTACATTAGGCTTGGGAGGGGAAGGGGGTGTGACGCAAATGGTGGCTTGGATTGCAAGAATCCGATTGGCTGCCACCATTTGCTCTATCAAGAACTTTTAAACAGGATTTTCTACAATAACTTTAATGTGAGGTTAATGAAGAAACACGCTGAATCGTAACTATACAAGGTAATTTACACATTGAGTTACGATTTCAGCGTGTTTTGCATTAAGCTCAGCTAGAAATCTGGAATACAGTTTCTCACGCTTGTGGAAGGCACTCGGGGGTAACAGCTTCCAATTAGTATCTTCTCATGGCGCGCTCGGTATTAAGCACAGAGGCGCCATGAGAAGGTACTCGGGGTTAATGAGTTAACCGGCCATGGCACTGGGTTCTAGTACATCTGGGACCCAGACCTGTGATGCCCCCCCTGCTGTCCCTGCACCAACTGCATCATCAGGTTAAACCACCTCAGGGAATGGGGCACGGCCTTGCCCTGGGAGCAATGGCTGTGGGGGCATTGTCACCCATAGTGAACTGCCAGTCATGGTGTGCAAGATTGTTCATCAGAGGTATGAATGTCACCTGTGCCAGATTGTGAGCATGCTGGTCAATCTGGTGGGACAGCCTCACCCTGCCTACCAGCATCCAGCCCTTGGGGCAGTGAAGGAGCAGTGTCAACAGTACCATGAGTGGGGACATGAGTCATGTTTCTGCCATCTGAAGGCACGTGTGACTTGGATTCCACAACACCCTCCCCATCAAAGGTGTTCACCCACTTCATGTGTCACACATCACCCCTGTATGCTTTATGTTGTCCTGTGTGTCTGTGAATGCATCCTCTCCCACCAAACTTACCTCCCCACACATACCTCAGTTCCTTACCCAACATTCCACTCTCACCTTAATAATAAAAAAAATGGGCACCTTTCTCAAAAATAATATCGGCCCATACATAGCTCTCCATCTCACACATGTGTCCACTGGATACAGGTAATTTGGTCCAATTGGCTTGACAATGCAGTTATGTTGTCCTCTCCCCTCATTCTGAGGTTTGAGAGTTCAAATTAATTTACAAAATCTGTCAAAGTGCCAGCTGTTGCTGTATACGAAATGGATAGCTATGGTTCTTTCCTACACTCTTCCTGCACATCCCTACCTGACTGTCTTTCACTATGTTTTTCCCCTGCTTGCCCCAATTTCATCACTTTGCTCTCTCCCCTTTTTTCTTTTCTTTATCTGTTTTTAGTGCGGAGCTGTGTGGCGCATCACATTGTGCAGCTTTGTTTAGTTCAGCTAAATAGAGTAGTAATGAGTATATGTGTTTATAACATTGTAAGTCACATGTACAAAAGAAACCTCTGCCATGTTTAGAACCCAAGCCCATCACACCTGCAACACACTGCATTAAACCACCCTGGCATGCAGATCTTAATTAAAGCAGTTGTTTTCATCACAACATAGTGACTGCCACTTTGAGTCATTAAGCGTCTCTCAGCAGAGCTGCACACCACGCCACTCTGTGCAAACTGGAATTAAAAATTTATTGGAAAAATTGGAGTGTACCTTTAACTCTGGCGCAATAATGCACCACTAGACAGCCAAAGACATAAAAATGGAGGTAAGTGAGGCCTGCAGTAGCAGGTAAATGTGTTATTGTAGCAGCAACATGTAGAAATTTACCTGCTAAAGTATCAAAGGCAAAGAACATGTTCAACTTGGACGCTGGTGCAGAAATACAGCCATAGAAAGGCATGCACATACTGATGGATGCAGACAATCTGTGTCACAACCTGTATGTTTGCACATATACCTTGCAAATACACCTGCTGTAGCAATGACTCAGTAGCTCAGTCTGTTACATGTCTTGCATTCAGTACATTTTGCCACACACATTCCTGGTTTCAAATCCAGTCTTGTGTTGCAGTTCAATTGCATTATTGTGAAGGCAGCAATTAAAGAGTGAGTCATGCACCCTTTATCTTCACAGGTTACTGCTAATTGATGTACTACTATCCAGTTTTGCAAATCAAAGACCTGCAGGTGGGGACACACTGCACATATGCATATAGCATAACTATATGTTACCTACTGGTCTGTTATTGGCACTGTTGCATAACAGATATACCTTAATCACATGCCTCTATTGGACTGTAAAGGGTACCCTTACACTGGCTCTGCCATAATGACAGGGCTTCTACAGCTGCCACAGTTACATGTACAGCTTGTAACTATTGAATAAATAGCGGAAAGCAACTGAAATACACGAAAAACTTTAATGAAACATAAATAACCACTGAGCGCTTTCACCCACCACAATGTAGGTTTCATCAGAGTAACAACTTAGTGGAGCAGCTTGTCTTTTATACAACCATCTGACCAATAGAAGCAATTCATTAATTTCATATACAATTGGGAAACATAACATCAGTTAACTCAATATTATATTTAAATACATAACTAAGCAATCTAAGATGCTTTTTACATATTTGTAGGGCTTGAATGTTAAAAACATGAATTAATTTGTCAAGTTAAAACTTGTTATAATGTTAATAAATAGCAATATATATATATATATATATATATATATATATATATATATATATAAATACCAAATAAATAAATTAATTAAATTAATTTCAATTTAATTGTAAATATATAATAATATAATAATTTAAATAAAATATATATTAAAAATATTCTTAAAATATATATCCAATTTATATTATCTGTGCATTTAGTTTTAGCTTACTAGAAATTGAAATTTGCTCATTAATGCCAGTTTTTTTACATGCATTCAATCTCAACTGCCATAAACATTCCCTTAATTCTAACAATGCATTCACATCACCTTCTTTGGCCATATTTTGGGGTAATCTATCTATAACAAAGAAGAGAAATTTCTTAAAATCCAGGCATGATGAACTGTGTACAAAAAGTGCGTTAGTTGTTTTTTTTATTTTTGATGTCCCTAATGTGTTCTACTATTCTTTCTTTTAGTTTTCTTATGGTCTTTCCCACATAGAATGCTTGACAAGTCAAGCATATAGCCACATATACCACTAATTTTGTATTGCAATTCACATGTCCTGGACACCTTAAGGTACGGTGATATCCCTTAACTGTAACATAAGGCCCATCCCTAATGAATCGACATGACATACAAAATCCACATTTACTCATTTGTGAGTCTTTAAATCTCATCACACTTTCGTAATAATCTTTTAAATTTCTACCTCTACTAAAAACTACTAATGGCTTACTGCCTATTTCATCTAAAATTTCACTTTGTGTATTAAAAACATTATCCCATACTTCACTTATAATGTTTTTTATCTTATATGCATTGTTGCTGTATGGTAGTATCATAGCATTAGTTTTCTGACCACCATTGTGATTGTATATATCGCTTTTTATCAGTCCATATTTTAATATCAGCTGATAATCAGTATGTCTCTTTTTGAAATCTCCTTTTTAATATTCTGCAATAACCTGTTGGGATAACCTCTCTCTAATAACATATCAATTAAAAATTCTATTTCTGTTTCATAAGTATTGTCCTCACTAATCATCCTAGAAAGCCTTACCATTTGTCCTTTAATCAGACTACGTTTTTGAAACTCTGGATGACAACTTTTGTAATGCAGATATGAATTTGAAAATGTTTTTTTCCTGAAAATGTTTGACTCCAATTTATTGTTCTTCATGTATAATTTAATGTCCAAGTATTCACCACTATGATTGTTAAAATTATGTGTAAATTTTAAAAACGTTGTCGTACGATTCAGGTACTCAATGAATTCTAATAATTCTTCTTGACTTCCTTTCCAAAACATCAGGACATCATCAAGAAATCTCAGATATAAATCAATTTTCGACCAATATTTACAACCAAAAACAAAATTCCTTTCCCATGTGGCTAAAACCAAGTTAGCATATATGGGGGCACATCTTGCCCCCATAGCCACACCTGAACATTGCTTGTAAAATTCACCACCGTGTCTAAAGAAATTATTTTCCAAAACCATCTCCATCATTTCTACCATAGTTTTTCTTTTTACTATATGCATGTTACTGTAAAATCTCAAACTTTCTTCAAAATATTGTAAACCTTCGTCCAATGGGATTACTGAAAATAAGTTATTTATATCAATTGTAACTATACTAATATTGTCCAAATTGTTACTGTTGTAATCTTTTAACTTTTCCAAACACTGCCATGAGTCTTTTACAATGTGGTTGATGTTCCCAATTAGCATACCACAATTGACATCAATGTAATGTGCAATAGCTTCCATTTTAGATAATTTTGCAGACACTATAGGTCTAAATGGGGGGTTACAAACATTTTTGTGTATCTTCGGTATTCCGAAAATTGATGGTGTTGCTGGTGATTCTACTAGTAAATAGTTATATTCATGTTCAGATATTGTACCATCAACGTAAAGCTCATATAATTGCCAATCTATCTTGGTGTATGCTTTTACAATGTCATATTTAGGAACTATTTTGTAAGTAGTCTCGTCATTCAACATTTCACTCATTTTGTTTAAATAATCTATATTACTCATTATTACTACCCCGTACATGTACAGCTTGTTGCCCTCCAAGGTGTTCACACTTCCCCTATGTGTTCTAGACTGCAGTAGCAGCTGCAGCCTGTAGCACACACAACTGTATGTAAAGGTAGCTTCTACAGATCTACCATACCTCCCAACCCCCTAGCACAAGGAATCCAGACACAGCCATACTTAATGGGGGGACAAAGGTACAGAGTTTCGGACATGTTTTACAGTTTGCTCCTACATTGATAGTAAGTTGATACATTAACATATATTACATTAGGCATGCATATTCAGAGGGGTATGAAGTCTGACAATCGAATGTGTGTCTTCCATTACTGTCCGCAAGCCACAGTGGTTTCTTGTGAATTGCCAGATGACCACAATGTCATGGTACACTGACCACACATATGAGGTGAAATTGTAGACATACTGCATAAATCTCTACATTTGACAGTTATGGTACTGACCCTCTGCAATGCTGTAGTCTCCACATCACAGTAATATCCACCTTAACAGCTAAGAAAGGGGCCCAGGTCTACATGGCCTTATATATTGCATTGTGGTGGCATGTCATTGGCTAATAATAGTGAAATTCAGCTGTTTTGGCTGCAATTACAATATCAAGCCACAGATTGGTGTGGAGGCAATTACCTGCAAATGAGCTGTACCTTAAAAAGACAAGCAGCTGGGTATGGGGAATAAGTCTTTATGAGACTTACCTCACACAGAGAGTGTTTTTTTTCAAAAGATTACCTGTTGCAAAGTTCAACAAAGGAGCACTGCACTCAACCAGGTATGTAATTGATTTCTCCATATAACAGGATGCAGATGGGCAGATAGAGGTATGGGAAATAAGGATCACAGCAGTAAGCCTGTCTTAGATCTATGGTAATGACATGTCATTGATAGCTGTCCCACACCTACAGGCATACCTCTCAAATGTCCCTGATTTCCACTCACATCTTAGCTATGTCCCTCTTTTTCCCTCCTACAATGGTTGGCTGTTGTAGCGAAGCTAGTGAATGACACTTGAAATATAGTGACACTAAGTAAGGTTTAAACTCCTGTAACGTCAGATGATGTACACTAATTCACCTCCTCTTATTCTGTCAATGTCTCACATAAGTGTCCCTGATTGTTTCTGATGTACTTTGTTTAAGTCCATGATCCTGTTTACGTTGGTCCTTGTCTGGTTGAGAGCTATGCCTAACATAGCTGTCAACCTGTTACAGCAAGATATCTGAACAAAGCCATAATTAATAGAGGGACAAAGGCTCAAAATTAGGGACACTGTAACTATTGCTCGTACAAAGTAAGAAAGTGAAAATAATAACAGATATTACAGCAGCATAATTGTGTTCTGAAAGGTGTGATGTCTTAAACTCAGATGTCTGTCTTTATTTTCTGACATTAACCATCACTGATTGGCCAACATTTTGTCTGAAATCCACAATGTTGTGCGAAAATGACCAAAACTATGAGGCAAACATCTTAAAATTCTGCAAACATCTGTATAATTGAGAGGTATAATGCCTACAGGGAAATATACTACAGCAGGTTTGCATTGTTTTCTGTCATCGTGGCACACTGGTGTTGCTGGACTGTCCCCATATAGTGATTGTAATAGCACACTGATATTTGTCTGTCAGTGGCCGTATGACATATTAGTGGGAGTTTGCCTGTAGGGGACACACCAGAGTAGACTACAGTGCTGGGTGTAGGAACATACACCAGAATCTGTCATGGCACACAGGGACATACCCCAGTATTGCTACTATCTTGGTGGTATGCACACATGTAGTATGTTGCTTGACTGTGTGGTATGATGTGTGAGGGAGCAGTGGATAGTGCAGGCCATTATGGGTGTGCTGGATCTGTACACAGTGGATGTTCATGTATCTAGTTTTGTAATGTGTTCCCCTTTTATTGTTTTTTAGGAACCATGTACTGCAGAAGACATGCCCTCTTCTCAGATTTGGAGAATGACATATTACTGGATGGACTGAGAGCACCATCAGATCTTGTTGTCCAGGGGGAGGCCTAATCCAGAACAGCAGGCAGCATTAAGGGCAGACCTTGTGTGGGATGTCAATCAGATTGGCCAGTAGAACTGGACTTATGAGCAAGTCTGACACAGAGCCACATCCATGCTGAATACTGCATGAAGAAGGGCAGCTGATGTTGCCAGGGTTTGTGCCACCACCGGTGGAGCATCTGTGATGGAGTAACTACTCTTGGCCACAGAAAAATTCCTGGCAAACCTAGAAATACATGACAGGTCCCAGGCATCCATCACACCACACATTGTGGAGGTGGGTGGCACAGTGTCCACAGCAGAGGAGCATCCAGGTAAGTGTACTGTGTTCACCAGTGTAATACTGTATCAGGCATTGTGGCAGGCTGTACATACCTGTACAAGGGTGTCAAGTTTATCTGCTTTGGGGGGGGGGTTGGGGTTTATGCTCAGTTGTGCAAATATACTCAGAATGTTAGCAATACAGCCAGTATCGCAGTAGGTACTGTACATGTGGATATATGCACATATTACCTTGTAGTGCTGCAACATTTGCTGGTACTGACAATAACTCTCCCTCACCTTTTCATGGGTTCATCAGGTGTGGCCCAAGTCTGTGTTCCTGTACCTGGTAAGTGTGATACTGTTTTTTATGGATCATACATACTCTATGAAAGTTAAGGGATGCCATATTGCCCTATGTACAAATGTGGTGCTTAGCCAGAGTAGAATATTTGTACGTTCCATTCTGGAACAGTTAACTAAGGTTCATAGACTGGGTAATCACAGGTGTGTATTTGAATGGCCATCAACATGTTTTCACTTATAGTTATGAGTATCTACACAGTCTGGTATACATGAGGCAATTACTGCTAGATGCCTGTTCAAACACAAAAGTGAGATGGTACATAATTTTGACCACCATGTTGCTTCCGTGGTATGGAAAGCCTTTTAAATGGCCCACCTTATAAGTAAGGGTATCTCATCCAGGAACAAGCAGGTCATAACATCCCTGTTTTCTTCCCTTATAAGGCCCATTATTGAATACAATGCACCTTTTGGCATGTACCTCGCAAAGCACATGCAGCTGGAGAGACCACAGAGGTTCCTCTCCAGGAGAATTCAGGGCCTCAAACATCTACCATGCACAGGCTAAAAGCCCTATCCCTCTACTCAATTTCATGCAAACTCCTCTGAGGTGACCTCTGTTTGTCATACAAGGTGATCATGGACCCCACCTTGATAGGACTGCTGCACATCCACAAGTCAAGCTTCACTCTAGTAACCTGCATGAGTGGCCTCAACCTGGTCTGTGACATCAACAGGACTTGTTGGGACAGATTTGTGTCCCAGAGACTCCCTCATCTATGGAATAGACTCCCTCTCCACATCTTGCAGAGTACCTCTTTATCCCTTTATAAGTGCAACCTGGATAACTGGATGGGAGACGAAAAATATAGACCCGGGATTCCACCCATGTCCTTGATGAACAGTGGCATTGGATGCTGATTTGTCTAAACATGGGCTAAACTCTTGGCTAGGCTTATAAGAGCCTCAAGGCCAATAGCTTAGTAACCTCCTATGATCCTATGATACCTGATGGACTGACATTAGTACTGGCATATCATTCTCAAGATAGGTGCACTGGGTTTTATGTGTAGTTCTATCACATATAGTGTCATATTACATACCATACAGGCATATTGTACTGGCAACTTTAACTGGATGTATCTGAAGTGCATGTTATAAAGGGCTTGACTTGTCTGTGCATGTTGGTTTGAGGTTGTCTGCTGTGCATGGGAGTGGAGATGAGAAGATGTGAAACTGTTAATGCAGTTGTGGCTCTTCATTTGTATGAATTTGTGTAGTTTACCATACATAAAAGTGCAGGTAGTAATGTACTGCTTTTGTCTTGGTTTTCACAGGTGACAAAGGGGGGTTGGAGTCTGTCCCCCACACAACCTGTCAGTGTCTCATCAGACTCTGATGATGATGGTGGCCATAGTGAGGCACAGGTGGGGCTGTTGGGGGCTGAATCTGTCACAGGGGTTGACATCCCTCTTCTGCCCCCATTGTCACCACTCACAGTGAGTATGCCCACACATACACAGTCCTCAGAGGCCCCAAATACTGGACAGTCTGATGGTGGCAACATTGAACAGGGCAGTGTAGCAAATACATGTAACTGTCAACACTGTCCATAACCAGAGAGCTGGCAAGGTCCCACACAGATGGATTGACAGGGGTGATCATGGGCGGACAGCTGTCCATCTGCCACCTGTTGCAGGTGTCACATCATGGGTAACTAGGTGCATGTTTCAGGCCTTCATGGAGGCATAAGCATGTTTTGAATGCAACACCAGATGGATGCTTAGGGTTATGGACACAGCATAGTCTGACATCCTTGACTGTCTCCACTGCATTGGGGAAACCCTGGATCGATTCACTGATGAGGTGGACAGATGCCGAGCTGAGACAGTGTTTGTCTTCAACTGCACATTGTCTATGCTGGAACATCTGAATGGAGTTGGACATTGGACACGTAGACATAGGTCAGCAACACCATCTGCTGAGTATCCATGTGGCCATACACATTCATGCTCCCAGTAGCAGTACGTCCAGTGCTGCAGTGAGAAGTGTGCTGTCCATACCATGATGTGGCAGGCCATTGGCACATTGTCCTAGGCACTCCTGTGGGGGGACACAGACCCAGCAGACAGCAGTCACCATCAAATACCAACACCGCATCTGACCTTGGGCATGGTGGTGCTAGTGCTACTCCTGGCAGAGCCAGTTCCCATGTTCATGGCCAGAGATGGTAAACTAACCACTCTACAATGTACAGTCCACAGCTGTCCAACATATACAAGGTTAGGGCTAACGCTGGGCTTGACTATGTACCCACACACACTCAAACACCAACAGACACACATGGCACCTCTCCATGTCCCATCTAACCTGCACTCCTTCCTGACTTACACACATGCTGTCAACTGTTTGGCACAGCCTAGGTCTCTGGCACCACCCACACCAGACCCTGTGCATGTGATGATACCTATGCCACATCCCTGCCATCCGTGCCATCCATACAGGGAAATGCTACTATGTGTCTGAGGCACAGGGTGTCTATATTACTTGACATTTACTTGTGTAGTGCTGTATTGTATTTCCATGTCACTTGTTGTGGGCCACAACAGGTACTGTATGCTGGCATGTGTCATGACTACACATCACACTTTGTGTATCTTTATTGCATGATGTTGGACTGGTGGTAGGGCTACAGAATGACAGATGTGTTATGGACCTGTGAATGTTTTTGTTCCAGGAGTCTGAGGTGATAAATATTTACACATGGTGGCAATACAGCAGCACAGGATGGCATGGCAGTACAGCAGACATATGACATCAGCAAGGAACGGCAGTATACGTGCATGGGTCCTAAGGTGCATATGTGTAGAACAGTCTATCAGGGACAATGGGGGCAGTCAGAGTAATCATGCATTCACTCTTTTTGATAAGGTCTGCTAGCCTTGCTACATGTCACCTGGGTTTCTGAACTTAAAAATCTAGAAGGTGTGGTAATGGAGTTGACACATCTACAAATACCCTGTGTCTCGGTCAGGCAGGTGGCAGACATTAGTTATGCTTATGTACAGGAGGGCAGCTTGAGGACTGCAGCTAGTCACAGGGCCATAAAATGCATAACCATTGCATGGATATAGCCCATATAGGCATGTCCGTAGTGCTGCAAGTCAATATGTTTACACAAAAACAGAGTTGGCTGAGGTGCAATTAGAACCCTTACCTACTGCTTTTACACACTATAGTATACAGCACTTATCGGATGCACCATGGAATTTATCTGATATTAGACTGCCAGCCAGTGCTCTTGGATTACATCATCAGGCCTTGTAAAGTATGGCAATGTAGAAGCCAGCAGCTAGTCGCAGGGCCATAAAATGCATAACCATTGCATGGAGGTGGCCCATATGGTCATGTCCGCATTGTTGAATGGGGATAAACCTACACACACAGAGTTGGCTGATGTGAGATTAGAACCCCAACCTATCCACTATTACACACTACAGCTAGCAGTACTTATTGCATGTGCCACAGGTTATGTCTGTTGTAGATGTAATTGCAGGCACAGTACTTGTAGAGTACTCAAAGTATCTTTGTGTTAGAGAGCATGTGTGATCTGCAGAGTGATATTGCTTGGTACTATTATTGTATCTATTGTCCTAGGAATGGGACATGTGTACAGTTACCAGTTTGGTTGTATGTGGCTGGTTGCAGCTAGAGAGGCAAATATGTGGCCAGGGACAAACTAGCATGTCCAAGGCATGCATTGATACCATTGTACATTACAACACCTTCAACCTGTGTCTGTCTACAAGGCGACATTCTGCAGACACAGGAGTCTGTGGGTGAGTGGATTATTTACTGTTGCGGCCTTGATCTGGTTCCTTCAGACAACTGTTGTGATGTGTAAGTGCAGGCAACCTCAGCATTCTGAGGGTATGTGGTGACATTCTTACATCTCCACATACACACACACACACACACACACACACACATATATATATATATATATATATATATATATATATATATATATATAAAACAATGTGTATAACAGGGATGTCTCTGTAAATGTTGCTGTGCATGTACGTTATGTAAATGTGTTAGGTAGATATATGTGGAGAGGCTATGTATCATTGTAATTGATATAGATATACGTGTGTGTATATATCAGTATCATATGTTCATATGTTTATGTGATACATACTGATTAGATACACTAATCATGTATGAGGGGGGTTAGGGACAGACATATATATATATATATATATATATATATATATATATATATATATATATATATATATATATATATATATATATATACGTAGCTATCTGTATGTACAGACATATTTCCACATAGGAGGTCTTTGTGATGAAGAATCAACAGACTTGCGCTCAAGTTAGCTAAGTCTAGGAGCATGCCCAGTGGAACTATTAGTACTTACAAGGTGACCATGCCAGAGCTACCAGTTCTCCTTTCTGGGATTTTGTGTGCTGCAGACATTGGCTACTGCACTTGCTTTCACAGTACAGCACTTTCTTGAAATTGTCTAAGGCATTCCCTGGCTATGTGCTATACTTAATATGTGACCGGGGTACATAATGTAACACCACACACAGGTTGACAGTCTGCATAACTCTCACTGTACATGTTTTTGCAGAATGTCCAGCATTTCACCCCATATGTATGGTCTGGTCCTAATACATTTGTGGTGTTCTGGTAAAATATTGCATAATACAGTCACTGAATTGTATTAAGTACTGACACATTTAAGTGATGGCCATTGCATCCTGCAGCTATTCTATTCTGTTGCAACCTGCTGTTATACTAGTCACCTTCTAGGTTCATCAGAGCATGTGTAATGTCTGTCTGTAGTTTTGGGCCTTTGTTCTCCCATTCTGTCTGACTATGTCCAGCTTTTTTGCAGTAACAGGTTGAGGGGTATGAAAATCTGTGAGAATACCACCATATAAATACCTTGCATGCAAAAGATGTGGATGCTGCCAGATTCAAACCATCAACACCATCACCACTGCTAATGGCCCTAGCCCAGTAAGCCACAACAGCCACCAGAGAGGTGTCATTCCTTACCCAATCAACAGCATACAGATATACATTGTCACCCCTGCATTATGTGAGACATAGAGCACGTGGCCAGGTTCTATGTCACAGCCCTGGAATTGGCTGATCTGCTGATATATCATTGCAGACTTACTATTACAGCGGTTTTATGGGAACACTGATATGCTGGGGGTTGGGCATGACCAGCCCATGCCCTGCTGGCATAGACAGTTGTGTGACTGGCCTGTGACCCCATGTTTGCCATCTCCCTTGGATAATGCAGTGGATTTTCCAGCCATGGGGCCTAGTGCATATTATGGAGCACATTCTATTGGACAGGGTACCTGTTGTCCCAAGTGGCTGTTAAATCCCTCCAAGTAGCCCAGTAGCCCACTACATTCCTTTGCATACATGTGGCAGGTCCATACATATGCTACCATATTCTACTACCCTTACAAGTGGTGTATAGGTGAGTGACTTACCTTGCAAATGCAGCGGTTGACAGACCTGTAGTTCAAGGCTGACTCTGTTGGATGTACGCAGTACACAGCCAATACATGGTTAGGTACAGGTTGTGTGGGATGGCTGGCATTATTTTTACTATATGTATGTGAGTTGGAGTAAGGTGTCAGTCCCTAGGGCCCTAGGTTGTAAGTGCATGTGCTATGCATTGTCTCTTGACCAAGGTCAGGGCATACAAGGCATGCCTATGTCTGCCTACAGAGACATCCTCAGGGTTTTCCTCCTCCAAGTCCCCCTGTGGGTGTGGCTGTGGGGATCTAGGCACTGGTAGAGGGGGGTTGTGTATCCCTTCCCTTTGCTGATCCTGCTGCAGCTGTTTCTGCAGGATCATGTTGTGTAGCATAACACATACTGTGAACATCTGTGCATATGTGGCTGGAGAGTACTGGAGGGCTCCACCAGATATATCGCTGCACCGGAACCATGAATTCAGCAGCACAAACACATGCTCTGTGATGTTCCTAGTTTGTGCATGTGCCTCATTATGGCATTCTTCTGTGGGTGTGTGTTCATTTCTGATGGATGTCACCATCCACAGTTCCAGTGCATAGCCAGCATCCCTCAGTAAATGGCTGTTGCGGATGTACCCCCTAGCAAATATTTAGTAGAGCTGTGATGCATGCCAGATATGGGAGTCCTGAAAACTGCCAGGGCTGCAAGCACACACATTCATGATAATGCCCTGGGTAATGCACATGACCTGGCAGTTGGTGGAGTGATACCCCTTGTGGTTGACATAGATTCTATCATCCTCACCGGGTGGTGCCTTGATGTGTACATGAGTGCAATATATGTCAGCCAGTACCTCAGGATAGTGTGCTATTATCCAAAATGATGTGGATATTCTACAAAAGGCCCTTACAGAAACAGATGCTTGGTGCCAGAGCCATGGTCTCAAGCTCAATGCCAAGAAATGTATCTTCATAGATTACTACTAAGCTGACTGCCCTTGTGAGCAATTTAAGCTTAGCCAGTTATCCCTTGTGAGGCTCAAACCCTGCACTTTGCATTTGTAAGGCAAACACCTTAACCATTGCCACCCTCCCAACCCTCCCCTTCCCTTTGGGAAAAAACATGTACCTGTGAATTACCACATAGGTGGCAGTACACTAAACACCGAAAGTGTGATAAGAGACTTAGGGACACAGGTGGACAGTGGTCTCACCTTCGATAACCACATCGCCACAACAGTCAGAAAATCCTTCTATGTGGCTCACCTCATCATTAAGGGCTTTTCATCCAGAAAAAAGAGGTCATTGTCCCACTGTACTCATTCTTCATTAGACTCATTATAGAATACGATGCCCCATTTGGTATGTACCTCTTAAGACATCTGCAACAACTGGAAAGGCAGCAGAAATACCTTACTAAAAGAATCTTAGGCATAAAGCAGATGGTCTATGCTGGCCATCTAAAAAAAATCCACCTATACTCAGTCGCATATCATCTACTCAGAGGCGATCTTTGCTTAACATACAAGGCCATGTCAAACCCAGAGCTGTTGGACATGCTACATTTAAAGAAATGCCAATCCCTCAGAGACACACACTCCAGGGATCTAAACCTTGTCATCGCAATGAACAAAACATGCTAGAGGGATAGGTTCCTGACTCAGAGACTCCCCAGACTCTGAAATAGACTGCCCATACATGTCAAGCAGAGTGCCTCTTTGGCCCTCTTCAAAAGGAACCTTGATGATTGGATGAGCGATAGGAAATTTACCCCTGGGATCATGTCAGTTTCTCTGCTAGACAGGGGTCCAGGGAAGTAAATACTGTGGAAAGAAATAGCCAGGGGATTGTTATGGCTAGGCTTGTATAGGCCCTAGGGCCGATAGCCTAGTACCAACCTATGAACCTAGGAACCTGTGTTGCATATTGCTGGCCCTGTTCTCAAGGATATGGAGAAAATAAATGCGCTCATTGGCATATGGTAGTATAGCATTCGGGAACTGGTGGAGTACCCTGGATGCGAGACCCTCATCATGTCCCCAGTTGGTCTTTGGAAAGTACCTGTAGCAAGTACCCTAAGAGCTACCCATATATTTGGTTCCCACTGGGATGGGCTCCCCTCTGTTGACTCTGGGTCTGAGTTGAGGATGGCAGAGCTCATTGAGTTCTTGTAGTATGTCCCTGTTCACCCTGTAGTGCTCTACAATCTCCAGCTCATGTAGCTCCTGAAAGATTACCCGGGCCTGAGCACTCTTCTCCTTCTCAGTCTAGGTCTATTGTCAGCTGCAGCAGAAGAACTGACCTCAGAATCTAGTACATACAGATGTAGCCGACCTGCTGTAGCCCCTAGCATTCCTTCTGTTAAAAATCCCAAGTCTGTACTCCACTGGTGCATAGTACGGGGGAGAAATTAGATTGTTGGGTGTATGCAGCCTGCTGTAGGTGCAGCCTGTGTGACTGGCTACCTCTGATGCAGTCCACCTGCCTAGTACATCATTATGGGCTGTTAATAGCCCTAGTTTAATTGAAATAGGATTCATCAGTAATTAATATACTACTGGCTTTCTCAGCCAATTTCTTGTTTTTTTTTTTTTTGGCCAGCCTTCCTCGCTCAGCACTGTGGGGCACCACGCAAACATCCACTGTGAAGGTAAACAATGCTGAGCAGTCACTGCACACAATCCCATGAAATGTCATGCTCACCATGTTGGTGCACCACACAAACATTTCTCTTCCTAGTTTTTAGTGTTTTGTTTCATACTATTGGCTTTCTCAGCCAATTTCTTTTTTTTTTTTTTTTTTTTTTTTTTGGACAGCCTTCTTCGCTCAGCACTGCAAAGCAGCATGCAAACATGCACTGCTAAGGTAAACAATGCTCAGCAGTCACTGCATACAATCCCATGAAAGGTCATGCTCACCATGGTGGTGCACCACACAAACATAATGAAACATACACCCTAAAGTTAAAAAAAGTTTAGCAGTCAGTGTACACCCCCCCTCCCCTGCTAATTACAGCAGCATGCCTCACAAACAGGTGCTGTTGAACTCCAATGAGCTTACAAGTCCTCAGACACACCCCCTTTGATGTCAGCTACCTCTTCTCTGGACATCAACATAGTTCTGTTCCTACACGGACAGGATCTGCGGACATGGATACCCATTTATGCTATTCAGTAACTCCACCTCATTTGAATAGGGATCCGCACACACAACCTGGAAACCACAGTTCCAGGCCCTGCCTCGTTAGCAGCAGCACAATTCTAGCATTGTAGATACTCCATGCAGGGTCCTATAATACATTACTGTCAAATACTAATAAATTTGGGTTTTACACTCTTTTTTATTTTTTTGTTTTCATAATAGAATGTTTGTGCACTGCAGTATACAGCACAAGCATACCCACATCACTAAAAAATAAAATTATTTTAAATTATTTCCCATCCAGTTTTGGACACACAGTGGATGATTTTGCACATATTTGTGCCTGCTATGCTATTTCTATCCATTGAACTGTACTTTTGCAGCCCCTGTGGTCTGTTTAAAATCCTGTACATGAAATTTTTCCGTGTACACTACAGACACCAACATAGGGTCTGCAGGACTGCCTGTCCACTTCCTCGATTGCTCTCCCTCCATCATTTGCATGCAATTCACCTGCTTATGAGGTAATTTGCATGCCAATGATACTTCTGTGTTAGCACGTGCATGCACACCGCCCAGCTCTGTTTACTGGATTGCAAACCTGCTTACTTTCACGTAAGCAGTGTGCCACAATGCCTTCATGAAAAAAAGTG
The DNA here is from genome assembly GCF_019279795.1 of Protopterus annectens. NCBI lineage: Eukaryota > Metazoa > Chordata > Ceratodontiformes > Protopteridae > Protopterus > Protopterus annectens. Next base: position 1,001,164,745 of record NC_056725.1, on the reverse strand, counting down.
CATGTAGGCTTTATTAAATTCCCCCTTTATTTTCTTCAGCAAATCAAATAAAACTAGGAAGTCAGAGACATCTGTATGCTAATCATTTATACTTAGACTCAGTGACTGAAAAAATAAATGTAGATGTACTAAGTCTGAGATGATTATTTCCTGGAATATTCCATTCCCTCATAGGTATGGAGATCTTGCAGTTAGTATATATAAGTTTAGGGTGTACAGGAGAACTTGACCCAACAAAATAGAAGTTTAAAGGAGAAGAGTGATATTCAAGATTTGCTCTTCTTCAGGAGTTTTGATGAGTTTTTTAGTGTGCCAGTACACGGCATTTGGAGTGCCAACATTTTATTAGGAAGCTGATGTGTAAACACACTCCGCTTTGCTCTCATTTTGTATATTTATTTTTTTGCAAACATGAATAGCAAAAACCTGTAATTGTAATAAAAATAACAGCAATAGTTTATACAGGTTGAATGCATTACCACATATGATACAGCACAAACCTAATGCTGAATTTTGCTTTCTGGTAATGTTGACAATCCCAACAGCAGTACATTGCACATTGACATAATTAATTTATACTGAACTGTGCATAAGAATAGCACATAACATAACAGAAAGGAGTGCAGGTTTCTGTGATGCAAAGTACAAAGTAGTGCAGTGCTTTAATGGAAAGAAAATGTATCATTGGTCTAGGCAAACATCACAACATTATTACTGTCAGCCTAATGTCATGCTGCAGCACTTTGGCAGCCCTCTCTTGATATGCCAGCCAATCACAGTACCATTAATGGTTTATGGTATTAATGGGGCCCGCCACACATTTGGGTATTCCTTCACTGCTAGCTTGTTTTACAGCAGCTGCATAGGGGTTGGCTAAGCCACCTTAAACATAGTACACCACAACAAGGTAACCTCACAGTATGCAGAAGTGTGTATAATACAGCATGCATAGGGCTACAAAGCTCATGTACTTAACCCTGAAGACTTAGTGACTACACATTGATGATTTTTTTTTTTTGTTACATGGAAAGCAAATCTTCTGCAAGCCAAATACTGGCAACTATATTCCTTGAACCCCTAATTATTATAACTAATGTAGATGTCACTAGATCTCAGAATAAAGTATGTTATTAAGATTAGATTGCTTGTTCAGTGTGTTAGATGTGCACAATCTGGCTTAAATGAGTAAGGCAAAAAGCAGTAAAAACGTAATTATATCACATGAATCTTTTGTGATACAGAGTAATTAGGCAGAGAGTGACAGTGACATTATAAAACTGGATGGAGAGGAAAAGTAGCACTGTACTTTCAGGATGGCAGGTGTGATTTCCCTTTACAAGCATGCTATATATTCCAAGGGTGTGGAGAGGTACTTTCAGACAAAGCTCATGAGTTGTAAATGTAGCAGTAATGGAAGGGGAGCCCTATCCAATGACAGATGGTGAGGGTACCCTAGACAGTTAGAATTGCTGTTCTTTACATTGCAGAGATGGGTACTGCATTGCTTGTCTACACTAAATAACAATATCCTCTCTGCACATTCTGATCATATGCACAGCCAATCAGAATTTATAATTGAAACTACTACTATAACACTAGTGAGAACTAAAGATTTTTTTCAGTACATAGACAGGCCACACTAAGTCGAGCAAATGAAGCACAGTGGACGCTATTCATTGAGTGTTTTCTCAAGACCCCTGTTTAAATTACAAATGCTGTCCTCATTTCTTGCACTATTTGAGTAATAATGTGGAGTCTTCACTCCCATAAGTTGTCTCTCTACCTTACTATGATACAACATAAGAAATAATTTGAACACATGCATTGCACTCATATGACTTTAGTTTGCTCAAATCTATATGTGCTTCTATGGAATGAGACATACACTAAGTAACCATTTGACATGCTGGGACTCAGACTGCCTAGTCCCAAAATGGGCAGACGGAAAGACCACAGATCTGGACTAATATATATGCTAAGTCTGAGATTGCCTTTTCTCAGAGTATTCCTTTTTCTCCAAGGTCATCGAGTTGGTATATATAACTTTAGTGGTATGGGAGGCTTGCTTCATATATCTGGGGGTGGAAGGGGAAAAACAAGTTTTAAGGATAATTGTGTTGTTTATAATTTCTCTTCTCCTGTTGTTTTCAGTAATTTTTTTTCAGTATTTTTGGGACTTGGAAATCAGGTCCTCACATTTCAAGAGATGGCTGGTACAGAAACTAGTAGGATAATGTTTCAACCAGACTCTTTCTACACATATGTGTCAACTAGTCCAAGGCTTCATTAACATCCTCAGAATAGGCCATAAGGCCAGCAGTAAAATGGCCATGTATTACTCTGTAATTCATTAACATATTAGCTGCCATGAGGAAAAACCTCATTACAGCTAATTTGCATGTTAATAAATCACATTTAACTACTGCAAAGTGCAGAGGTTTCCCCATGCACTATCCAACACACAATACACAAATGGAAACATGCACACACCAAAGACTCCATTCTGCATTATTTCCATCTTCTGCCATAGTAGATAACAGAAGATAGCAGTAAAACTTTATGCTAGACATTAGAAATGCACATCATATCTGCTATTCCTTGTGTTTAGTTGTACACTGATCCCATTACTGTTAAGGTGCCATTAAGGCCTGATTAATACTTATTCTAGGTGTCTAGTAATCCCCCCAACCTTGATCCCCATATGTTAAAGTGCCATTAAGGCATGAAGAGATATCCCTGGTGTCTAATGTTCCCCCACCCCCAATCCCATGCTATTAAATTGCCATTAAGGCAGGAAGAAATATCTCTGGTATCTACAGTTCTCCCACTAGCTTATCCACATTGAGATAAAGCATCATTAAGACATGATCAGATACAGGTATCCCTGTTGTCCAGCTCATCCCCACTACCTTGATCCCAAGATACATGTCCCTTGTGTCCAGTGATTCCCCCCAGCCCTGCTCAGGTTGCTGGTATTGCTCATCCACATAGGGGTATGTACAGGTATGACTTCCTCCACCTGAACCCACACACACACACGCACACACACACACACACACACACACACACACACACACACACACACACTGAGCAACCTCCCCATGATCACACACACACACACACACACACACACACACACACACACACACACACACACACACACACACACACACTGAGCAACCTCCCCATGATCACACACACACACACACACACACACACACACACACACACACACACACACACACACCCCTAACCCAACACTAACTCCCTCCCTTGAGACCTGCCAGGCAGACAATCAGGGTCTATATTAGAATGCCAAAACCTCACTTACACAAATCCGGAAAGGTCGACACATACACAGCAAACCACAAGAAAACTGAACATCCTTAAGCACGAAATTCAAAATATGAAATTTCCATAGTTGGCCAACTCCACCTCCCACTACATAGTGCCTACTCAAACAAAATAAATATGAATGTATTACTATATATACACTTACCTTAACCAGCTCCCTAACCCTAAGGTCAGTAACTATTGCACATTTACGTTAGGGAGCTATACCAGATAAGGGAATCTCCTACTGATGTTTTACATCACTAAACATGGTGTGGACAACTGTGGCGATTCGGTATTTTGAATTTCGCACTTAAGGATATCCGGTGTTCATGTGGTTCACTGTTTATGTGTCGGCCTTTTGGGATTCACGTAAGTGAGGTTTTGTCATTCTAATATAGACCTAGCAATCATACATGCACTCATGCATGCAATCCATTGTGCACACTCATGCACGCAATCTCTACCCTACCACTATACTCTCCAGTATATACCTCTACCCTAATAGATGAACATGTCAACTACTGTGAACTACAGGACATAGCTGTGCTTTTCTACATGGCAAAGCAATTCCATGAATCACTCAGCAAGTAGATGTCTTGCAGAGGTGTTTCTGGAGGGAAAGACAGAGCACATTGATAATTATCATATGCCTCTCCCGCCAGACTACCTGATTTGCATACAACACAACTGTGGAGACAGCCCTATGTGGTGATGCACATCTTTGTGCAAAAGCACCATGCATCACAGTGTTAGGACTTTTACATGAATTCAGAAAGTTACAGTGAGGTGTAAACCTTGTGTATACCTCATCATAACCTTCATGAATTTCTCCCTTGGATTTATATTCATGGGGGTTTGTCAGCAGAATAAATTAAAAAAAGCTATTTACAAAGCAACATTATGTAATTTGTTTTATTTTTTTCTTATTCGGATGTCTGCAAAGGAAAATATTTTGATTCATTGAGTTTATGTGCATCTATTTCTTTCCTCAAAATAAAGGCATTCTTTATGTGCTGTGATACTCCATGATAAGCTCTTATCAATGCATCCGTTTCATTTTAAGTATTTTATGTTTGTTTTATACTGTTTAATACTTGCAGAGACCAATAATAATCCTTTAAATATACAATACTGCAGTCATATGAGCTACCTCACATGTTGAGTGATCATAATAAAATGAATAATTTCAAGAAGAAGCAGCAGTAAATGATGATGTATAGCGGTGTCATCTTTTTAGATTTCACTCCATCTTGGCCAGTTCACCTAAACAAGTGGCAAAACAAAATTAATTGCTTTCATTTCAAACTTGCCTGATATAGGCCGCCTGTCTCAGGCCTGCCCAAAAACAGAAAAACAGCTTTTACTATAGATCGGAACAGTGGCACTTAATAGTCCAACACATACAGGGAAGAGCCACAAATACTATCCTTGCTACAGACTAAAAGAAATTTATTTCCGATTAGAGTAAGAATAGAATATTTTGGCTCCTGACAGTTCAGAATTTCCAGGAAGTCTCTAATCTTTATTGATAATAATGTCACTTACAGCTGTGAATGGAAAAACATAGAAGACATAGACACTTTTAGTGCAGGCCTGTTCTGGGAAACCGAAGGACACAAGATTCGTAGCCTTTTTGTGTGTGCCTTTTGCTTTCTGTTTGCATAGGATTACAGGTACTTATCTGTTACTATTTTCTGATATGTCAACAAGTTTATATTAAGTATCTCTTTGGAGGTATTCAGGCTTGAACATGATGCACCCTGTTCATAAAATACTTATAATGTAGCTACTTAAAATCAACTTATTCTTTGGGCCTTTAGTCTGAGTTGTGTTCTTGTTTGTTTTTCAGATGAGGTATGCGTGTGCATTTGTGTGTGTGTGTGTGTGTGTGTGTGTGTGTGTGTGTGTGTGTGTGTGTGTGTGTGTGTAAAACAAACTGGTTGATGTTTTATATTTCTGAATCTTCCTAGTTAATTAGATCTTAGCTTCAGTTTGTGAGTATATTGCTGTACATTTGCATTTGGTTTCTGTTTATATTGTCTTGCTATGAATAGACATTCTAAGTTGTTGGAACAGTCTTGTGTCGTATGACCCTCCTCATTCTGGATTCATTTTATTGCAATTAAAACAGAAGTTCATGCTTACTATTCAGCCTACATACCATCTGTAAGCAACCTGTAGAACAACATTTGCCTCTTACAGATAGCTCTGAAAAAGGAAACCTTTTTTTCCCACATGATATTCACAGTTTATTTAAAGTAATGGAAAGTAGCAGGAAAGCTGGATTCGCAAGCCTGCCATCATTAAGGATGATAATGAATTGGAACTGCAAAAGTTGTGGTAGCATGAAAGTAAAATGGCAGTGTATTATACGAATGCTTAAGGGCACATCATTTTATCAGCTTATGTACAGTTTTTACTTCAGTCAGTTGTACAGTAAGCTTATTATCTGCAGTGGAGTTAACAAATGAAGAAAGTTGTGAATGTTAACCTTTACAACTTTATTTTACTAAAAGTTAATATGAGATTTTGTTTTGTTTATTTTTCCTTCAGCTTCTATGACATGAAAGTACTGATATAGAGCAATTAGAGACCATGAGGAAAAAAAAGAAATCACACTGCAATTTGAACATGTAGGAAGCTAAGTTAAAGATAGATTAAATTATGTGGCTGTTGCAAAAGGTCTGACCAAATAAGATGATTGAGTTTCTAAAGCTTTTAGTGGGTTATAGGGTTATCACTTGTAGTTCATATTCATCTCACAATGTCAACAGCTGTTTTTCTCAAAGAAGAACACCCGCCTATTTATTCTTGATTAAAAATAACTGTGTCAAAGAGTTTGAAAGAAATGTATAAGTGAAGGTACAGCAATGCAGGATGAAATTAATTATGTGTAATCAGATTATTTTCAGCTCGATAATGGGGCCACTTCAATGTCACATTACAAAATATGTTTAAATCGTGAAATAAAGCCAACTTGGTTTATTACATTCAATTCTAGACTGGATTGATTGCATGTGTGTGTGTGTGTGTGTGTGTGTGTGTGTGTGTGTGTGTGTGTGTGTGTGTGTGTGTGTGTGTGTGTGTGTGTATGTGTGTGTGTGTGTCTGTGTGTCTGTGTGTGTGTGTGTGTGTGTGTGTGTGTGTGTGTGTGTGTGTGTGTGTGTGTGTGTGTGTGTGTGTGTGTGTGTGCTTTTTATGTCTGCATACATGTGCAGTTGTGTAACCTTCTGTTACTTTTATGTGTTGTTGTTCCCTTTTAAAGCATATATCATTAAAAAAGTAGTGTAAAAGATAGGAGAGTCAAGAGCTAAAGTAATAAAAAATCAGATTTTTTTGTTTTTCTGAATGTTTTGGCTTATTCATTTACTTTTGTAAGAAAAAGAAGTTATTTTTCTAGTTGGACTTATATACTTATGCTCTAGAAAAAAAGTAGAATAGCATTATGTTTCTCCTGCTTTAATATATTTATTTTTCTAAAGCAGGATTCGTACTGTCTTGCATTATCCAACAATCCATCACTTTAATAAAATAAATAGGCAGTGACCTCAAAATTGCAAACTTTAAACCAAAATCAAACTATTAAATTCTATTCATACATCCATAGATTTTGTGTCTGTGAAGATCTTACTGTCTATGCATTCCTTCAGTATAGTTGCTCCATTTCCTTTCAAAACTCCTTATCTTGCTGACAAAATTTTGCTTAAATCTCAAGTTAAACATATTTTTCTTTTCCTTCTTTTGTCTTGCCATTAACTTTGCCTACCAACATACATATTTTTGCATAAGACATGCAAGTAATTTAACAGCTTGTTTTTAAAATTTCAGATAGCATAATAGAGCTAGAAAGTTCTTGTTTACATTTATCCCAGCATACCAAATGTCCTTCAGTTGCAGGTACCAATAAAGGCTGTCCTTCCACAATAAACAAAACACCACAATGTTAATCCACTCTTTATTCCAATACGAAAGCAAGATTTAATGCTTTTGTCTCCTAAACAGGAAACTTCATCGGAATCAACAAAATGTGTTTACTCTCCATTTTAATACTCAAACAAGTGCATTCATTAGTTAAAAAATAAGTCAATCAAATAATGACACAGGTAATATAAAATGTTGTACAAATTTGCATTTAAATATTCATACAAAATGCATTAATATAAAAAACCCAATCTTAAAATACAATGTGGAAAAGTAAATAATAATCATTTCAACTTAACTGCTCTCAATTTTAAGGCTGGTACAATAGATGTATGATCATTGAGTCCTAGGAAGACACAGGCATCGAGGCATAATTGCCACATCAATTCCTTAAATTCAAGCCTGGCTTCCCAGTCACCTCCTCTGTGATCATGTTTAACACACTCTAAAACCCAAAACTTGAAACCAGCTCTATTACATTGGAGAACATGCCTAAAGAAGGCATTGGTGTTTTTTCTTCGACTGATGTCATACATAGTTGATATATATCCAAAACAGAAGCAGGATCCAAAAACGAAGTTTCACAGCAAGCTTTATTAATTTAAGCGCTTTTGTCGGCCTTAAGACTCAGACTTCATCAAATACACTTAAACTAAGTTATTTGCACACTTAAGTATCTTTGTTAATAGTCACATGGTGCTAAAAAACACACCCACCCATTTAATTGCACAATTGATTCACAGAAAAAGTACATCAGAGTGAAACTCTATGTACAAAACTCTTATAACTATATGTTAATAAATAAGTAATAGTCATAAAATTCATGTGTTAAATACATTACATCAACTGATGTATGAATAAGGCTCAAAACAAAATATAAATACTACAATGAATATATGAACATTTGAATAAATAAAATGTTTTTGCATAACCTTGTCAATCCAAACATACCATAAATAAATACCTAACTACATCAACTATTTTAAATTTCAAAACAAGTCATGAAAATAGTATGATATATTATAAATCCATAAAACTACTGTAATATTCATACCCTTTGTTAAATATGAAATTCTGATTTTTAGCTTTAAATAACTGGAAATAGACAAGGTCTCACTAAGACCTGGGGGACTGGTAGCATTAACACGGAGTTGCCAAACCAACTCCCTGTATTCCAACCATATATCTTTAGGTCCACCCCTCATATCTTTGTCAATAATTTGCTCCAAACCTGAGAATCTGAAACAGTGGCCACTATGCTCAAAGACATGTCTAGCTAGGGCATTAGACAAATTAACCTTACATATATCGTAGGTATGTTGGTAAATCCATTTGTTAAATGGATTTTTAGTTTTTCCAATGTAAAACATGCTACAATGTTGTCTAATAGCGATACATACCAAACATTTTGTCATGCAATTAATCTTTTGTGTAAGTTTTACATTTCCATACCCTTCAATATGCACAACATTTGTTTCAAGAATATGGCAACATTGGGGGCAGTGTCCACATCTTCTCATAAAACAACCCCCACTTTTCTGTGCATTCCTTTCCAAAATGTTTTTAATGTTTGAACTTCTTTTATAAATCACAAATGGCCTATATCCCATTTCCACTTTACTTTCTTTCATATCAGCTAGTATGCACCAGTTGTTATTAATAATATCTTTTATCTCACTGAAAACAGGACTAAATGTCAAAATTAAAGCCCTGTTGAAACCTTTATCAGTAACCCCGATATTAAGGTTACCAAAACCACCATCAAAAATGTGCGTGGTGGTTGTGTTTGACACATTAATGCCCAGTAAGGGAACAAAATACCCATCGGTTCATTTGTTGATAACTTCCTGCAAAATAAGATCAATAAAAACTTCAGGGTAACCTCTCCTGATCAACATGGATTTGAGAGTATCCATTTCATCAATAAATTGTTTAAAGTCACTGACCATTCTTGCTATCCTCACCCCTTGCCCCTTAACAAGTGATTTTTTCTGGTGTGGGGGGTGGCAACTTTCGAAGTGTAGCGAGGTATTAGAAAAGGTATGTTTTCTGTATATAGTTGAATTAAACCCTTTTCTAACCTGGTCCTTAGTGATTTTAATATCTAAAAAGTGTTTTGTGTCCTTGGTAAATTCCATGGTAAAAGAAAAAAAGTTGTACTGTTGTTTAAAAATTCAAAGAAACTATCCAATACTTCCTGAGGACCATCCCAAAATATTAGGATATTGTCAAGGAAGCGACCATAGAATTTACAAAATTTAAATAGATCATTTTTAAACACAAACATTGTGGCAAATAACGTGTGGCCACGGTAGATGTTAAGGATCTGTTTAATGTTATCCATCATGACATTGGTACCCAATGGTTTTATGATTTTCTTTGTTCAAATACCACCTTTGGTCACAACAGGATTTTAATGTTCAGAACGCTTATAGAGGTAATCCTTCAGAACAATTTTATTGTGTTTGACAATCAGTATTTTAAACAAAAGGTTGGTGTAGCAATGGGGGCAGCGTGTGCCCCTTTATTTGTCAACATTGTGGTTACCCAATGGGAAACAATGTTTGTGTTTAAAAATGATTTATTTAAATTTTGTAAATTCTATGGTCGCTTCCTTGACGACATCCTGATATATTGGGATGGTCCTCAAGAACATTTGGATAGTTTCTTTGAATTTTTAAACAACATTACAACTTTTTTTCTTTTACCATGGAATCTAGCAAGGACACAATACACTTTTTAGATATTAAAATCACTAAAGATCAGGTTATTAAAGGGTTTAATTCAACTATATACAGAAAACATACCTTTTCTAATACCCACACCCCGTAGCCTGTCTAGACAGTATTAAAATAAAAGAATGATAAGGTTGGAACCCAGGACCCTGTGCATCATAATCAAAGTACAGAACCACTAAGCCATGACAACATAGGGGAAGCAGCCACTATTAACATGCATAAACTTACGAATGGTAGAGTAACCATTACTAAGCAGGTCTGCAGTCAGCCGAGAATTTTACAAAACGGCCAATCACAAAAAAGTGTGAGAAATGCGGCATATTTAAGCCCCATAGGCGGGAATACTCGCCATACCTGATTGTAGCTCACATTTGCAGTCAGAATGGCAGGTGCAGGAGAGGGTTCACACTTCCGAGCGCAACATTGGGGCATCGAGGAGTCCAAATACATGGTTTGGCTCCTTGTCCACCATCACGAGTCAAGACTCCTGCAGGGCCAGTTCCAAGGGACGGAGTACAAGGCAGTGGCTTGGAACCGGTTAGCTCGTGACCTCACCAGTGCCACAGGCATTCCACGGACTGGTGAGCAGGTCCGTCACCATCATGCAGACCTGAAGAGACGAAAGCAAGACTGCCTGAACCAGTGGATACAGGAGGCCCGTGGGATGCAGAATGCCCCACAACTGAGTATGTAGCCATGGAATGCAGTATGTAAGAATTGATAATGGAGTATGTATAACGGATAGGTATGTCTCAATATCCCTTCATTTACTTTACAGCTGCAGGTGACCGTGCTACAAATCAGCAAGCCTATGCTAATAGGCTGCTAAGGCTGTGCCACCAGGCAGGTTAGTGATTATTCTGCATGTATTGTTATATAAAATATGGGAGAGAGCATGAAAGAAAGTGTTGTAGTCCAATAAAACAGCCATATAATTGCCTAAGTCCTCTGCATGTACTGTCAGATAAAAACATCAGAGAGGCAGAAAAAGAGTGTAGTAACCCATTAAGAAAGGTAACATATGCTGGAATAATATCTCTGCAGGCACTGTCATATAACATAAGTGAGTGAGCCTGAAAAAAGATTGTTCTAACCTATTAATAAAGGTATAATATGTCTTGAACATGTCTGCCATAGCACTGTTAACACAAATAAAGGAGTGAGCCTGTGGAAAAGTGTGCAATGTCATTAATAAAGGTCTAAAACCCAGATTGTGTCTGTGTCACAGAGTCTGAAATGTTGTTGTACCCTTGCATTATACAAACAGTACTGTTTGAAAATGTGCTGGCAACCCAGAGTTATGCAGTCCCATATAAAGTGGGTGATGGAAGTGCTAGTAGCTGTGAAACATATATACAGTCCACAATAGTCAGTTACTGGCTGGCATGAATAAGTAAACCTGGCACACATGTAGCATGTAATTATTCACCAGAAATGTGAGTGTGTGTCAAGAAATGCAGGGTTCTGTACAAATTGAAGTGAAAATGTCATGTGAAAACATCCCAGATATGTAGATAAAGAAATATAAATGCAAACAAGAAATATGTAGCAGTAACATCTGCATCCTGGACAGTTAGTATGTCAGATATAGGTCAGGCATATATTGAACTAGCCAAACCCATGACACAACCTAATGTATGGTGGCAAGTGTAATAATACAGGTAGGGGATATACACTTGCAGTCACTGGGAATGTAGTGTAGACTAAAAGGTCATTATAAGATGTTAACCGAGGTTTTTTCTACACCCTACCGTATGTGCATAATCCATGCAATTCCACACCTCAATGGGTATGTGTAACCTTAAATATTTGTTGGGACATATGTCCTATTGTTTTATAAATATTTGCATTGATGTTGATGCATGTGTCCTTTTCAAACACCATATTCATGGTGGCCTGTTGCTACCAAACATCCCTGCGTGCTTTTGGAATATCCAGTGTCATTCAATATATGCATGTGTTATGCTTGATGTTCAACTGTTGGAACCTTGGTGTGTTGGGTTAATGGGAATATTACTGCATGCTGTTACAACTAATCTGGAATGCTGTTGTTTATGTTGTAATTAAACACACCTAATCACAGAACGTATGGGAAGGCCAGTCCCAGCGGACCCACCTGTCCCTCCTCAGTTGGCGAGTGCACCTGGCACCAGCAGCTCTGGTGCCCAGCCCAGGCTCCCCTCCTCCATTGGTCCTGTGCCACCTTCAGGTGGAAGCACTGCAGGGGATGGGCTCATCCCCCTCATGCAAGCGTGGGCAGAGGAGGGCCACCTGTCACCCTTGCTAGGGTCCGGGCTGTGGTGCGTAGGGAGATCCAGCTTTCAGTCGCTGATCCCCTATGCCAGCTCAAGGAGAGAGTGGCGCGTCTCTTGGGTGAGCCTGCCTGTCCTACACAGCCCTCAGAACAGTCATCCTCAGGGCTGTGAAGGTGCAGTGGTGACTGCCCATGGGTGGGGATATTAGTTCCACTGTTACCATCTGTGGGCTCATGGGCTTGGGCTTTACAAACATCCTTCCCCGTCAATTGTGTTCACCCACCCCATGTGTCAAACTCCGCCCCTGTATGCGTCTTGTTTGTCTTGTCTGTTTACCTCCCCAAATATACCTACTTCCTCTACCTCACATTCCACTCTCACCTGAAAAAATAATTAAAAAAAAGGACAATCTGTTACCAGAAAAAAATTACACCCCATACATAGCTGCTCAATTCGCACACATGTCCGCTGGACATGTAAACTGATAATTCTAATTGGCAGTACAACATATTTTGTTGTCCTCACCCCTCTCTCAGGGGTGAAAGGTTTCAAATTTCACACCGAATTTCAAACATATGCACATCTGTTGCTGGTAAAGAAATGGGCAGCTATGGACCTTCCGTACACCAATCCTGCACATCCTGAGCTGGTTTCCCTACTGTCTTTCCTTCTTTGTGCCCCATTTTTCACCACTTTCCTATCTCCCCATTTTCTTTTCTTTAAAAGAAATTAGCACGGGGGTTAGCGGGAGTAAGCACTTTTAAGCAGTAGTTAGCAGGGGTGCGTGAGTGTGAGCTTGTGTGTGCTTAGCTAAGCATTGCTAAGTGTCGCGCAAACCCACACAAACCTGCTTACAACTGCTTAAAAGTGCCTTAGTCACTCTGTATGACAAGGCCCTTGTACTGCTCAGCAGGAAAATAAAATACCCTTGTCAGTCTCGAACCCGGGACCTTGGAATTACCAGTCTGCATGAAGTACCACTACACCACAGCAGATATACAATAACTTAGTGCTGAAAGCAATATATCATGCATTACCATGAGTGAATGTAAAGGGAAAATACGAGTTGCATAACACAAATCTTGTTCTGTGGGCCTTAACCAGCAAGTGTTGTGGAATTGCATGGCATGACTGTGAAAAGAGAATCAGCCATGCTAGTAGGGAATAATGATACAGTAGCACCTTACAAACCCCACACAGTATCAGAGCAGGATAAACACTGGCATATTTGCATAGGTCACAGGCCAGACCTCCCAACAGTGACTGCTCTACAGTGATGACCCTGATTTGTAAACAAATGTTAGCTGTGCCCCTCTGACTCCCTGTGAAATGTACTAACAGTTAGGCAGAAAGGTGGGGAATCTCACTTAATGACAAATGTCAATAACTGAGAGTAGATACTGCTTGCACATCAGACAAGGTGTAGTAATACATATGCTCTGAATCCCCCAAAGTCTGAACTGCAAAATGTCTGAAATATATCACAGGTGTATCCCAGTTATATGTACCTTTCCCTGAGGCTGTTCAAATATATACATGAGAGTATCTGAGGCCTAGAAGAGTCAGAAACACACAAGCATATCAGCTTGTCTGCTGTTACACACTCTGCAAATAGCTGTAGAAAGAATCCCACAAGCATGCCCTTATGTAGAAGTACAACACAGAAATATCAAAGGATGTAGCCATGTACTGCTAGCAACCACCTGTGACAATGCCATTGTTCAGGTGCTGAAAAGACTGCTGTGGTGCACAGTCAAAGAATACTAGGCTGACCTCTGTCTACCATCTGGATATGTCCACAGGTGGGAGCTACTCAGACAGACTACTAGCCTTTATAGACTTACAGGTACACAGCAACTCTGCATGTTCAGTAAGATAAACATCACATGATAATAAATAATGCACTCTGCACTTCTGCACCCCTGCCCAAAGGTACTATATACTCGTGTAGTCAGGGACAACCAAGGGTGTAGGTAGACATACACAGCAGTGAAATATGTCCAGTTGTCCTGACCAGACTATGCTAATGTTAACACAAACAAACCACAAACTGTTCAGAAGTGAGTAACGTACTAATGATAGTATAGCAGTTCACAAACAGTGCACGTGTCTGATATTCATAATTGGTAGTACAACACACTTAGTTGTCCTCACCCCTCTCTCAGGGGTGGAAGGTTTCAAATATCCCTTCTAATGTATTGCATATGCACAGCTGTTGCTGGTAAAGAAATGGGCAGCTATGGACCCTCTCCACACCCATCCTGTACATCCCGAGCTGGTTTCCCTACTGTCTTCCCCTCTTTGTGCACCCTTTATCACCACATTCCTATCTCCACATTTACTTTTCTGTCAAAGAAATGAGCGCAGGGGTTAGCGGGAGTGAGCACTTGTAAACAGTAGTAAGCGGTTTTGCACCAGTGTGCGCATGTCTGCGCTTAGCTTAGCATTGTTAAGATATGATAAGCTAAGCCAAGCTTGGCTTAGTATTGCTAAAATAAAATCAACTAAGTTAAGCTTAGCTTAGCATCGCTAAGCATCGGGCAAACCCGCGCAAACCCACTTACAACTGCTTAAAAGTGCTTTAGTCACTCTGCATGACAAGGCCCTTGTACTGCTCAGCAGCAAAATAACAAACCTTGTCAGTCTCGAACCCGGGACCTTGGACTCATCAGTCTGTATTAAGTACCACTATACCACAGCAGATATACAATAGCTTGGTGCTGAAAGAAATATAACATGCATTACAATGAGTGAATTTAAAGAGAAAAAAGGAAAGCCATAGGAATACATTGCAATAACTACTGTTGTATGCCAGTTTTTCTCTAATTGGAAAAGAAAGTACATACTCCCATGTATCCAGTGTTAGCATTAGGAGGTGTGAGTAAACCTACACACTGTGAAGAGTGTACTGGAAGAAGCAACAGTCAGGTTTCAGTACAACATGCATTTCACTGGCTACAACCCAGCTTCAGATATGAGACATATACCAACCTTCTGACTGAGACAACAGTGTCCACAACAAACAAGCATGGTCCCCACTTTGCAAAACTGAAAGGGCTATGCCTACCTAACCTATCATTTTATAGCAGTGTCCTGAAATCACAGTGAGAACTGCAATTACCACACAGCAGGCTGCACGCAATTTCTAAATGGTGGGCACCAATTGGTGCAGAGGCCATCACATGCACATGTGCAGATACCTAGAAAAGCAGACTGTATCTGCTGTCCACGCATGCAATAATATTATTGCAACAACTGGGAGAGAGAGAAAGAGCACGAGCAAGAGAGACAGACAGAGACAGACAGACACAAGCAGGCAGAAGGAGACAGATGCTGAAAACAAACAGCAACACACAGAGGAAACAAATCAAAAAATAAATAAATAAATAAAAAATAAATAAATAAAAACACAACACCTACAACAGATGGAGGTGAGGAATACAAAGGTAAGGTATGTAAAAGATTTGTATTTGGTGACATCTGAAAGATGTGTCTGAAGGGTACTCTACATACTGTGAATCATCCATATGTGGCAGCAGTCCATATCTATATGTACATGCACATTTGCATAGGGCAACATACTGCAACTGTTAGTGAAGGCTGGACATAAGTATGTTGTTGAAGACTGCTATGTGCACATATGTATGTAGGTTGTAGTGTGTGGCATTGCAGAAAGCAAGCAGTGCCAGTATATGTCATGTGGTACAAATGCTGTGGGACTGAGCTACAGGCAGTGAGGCCTGCAACAGCTATACGGCCTGAGGACAGAAGAATGCATTCTGCACAACATTGTGCAATAGTATTACATAACCATATGTCTCACAACTGTTGCATAATTGACATCTGCACCATGAAGGGTAGGCAGTATATGTGCCTAAATGTGCTGCTATATGTACAGCAATGCATGTTTACATGCATGTGTATATATACATATATATATACATATATATGTGTGTATAGATATATAGATATATATATATATATATGGATATATGTAGATATATATGGATATATATGGATAAATATAGATATATATCGATATATATGGACATATATAGATATATATAGATATATATGGATATATGTAGATATATATAGATATATATAGAAATATATGGATATGTATGGATATGGATAGATATGGATAGATACGGATAGATATAGATATGGATAGATATGCATTTATGTATGTATGTGTATATATATATATATATATATATATATATATATATATATATATATATATATATCAGAGAGAGGGAGGGAGGGGTCATATGTACTGCAACATGTGCCTGTTGTCCAAGGCATGGACTGAACACCAGTGTTGATACCGCAGTGCCATACCCCATTCAAAAACACCTTACACAGTAACTGCCTCATATGTGGTAGCCTGCCTAACACTGAAGGTGTCAGAAGGGTACACGGGACAGAGGTGGACAGTAGGCTCCCCTTTGATAATCACAGTGACAACAGTAGTAATGTAATCTGTCTATGTGGTACGTGTCATCACAAAAGGTGTGTCATCTAGGGAAATATAGGTCGGTGTTCCCCTCTACTCATCACAATGCTCCATGTGGTATGTACCTCACATGACAGCTACAGCAAGTGGAAAGGCCACAGACATACCTAACAAAGAGTAATTCTGCCCTCAAACACATGCCCTATGCAGACTGACTCACAAACCACAGCTAGAGAGCGTTGCATACCGGCCACCCAGAGGTTACCACTGCCGGACATACAGAGGTATGTCACACCCACAGCAGTCAGCCAACCACCATGACAACACCTCACAATCCCTCTGGGCTACATGACCTAGGGCCCTAATCCTTGTCACCTCACTAAACAGCACATGCTGGAGGTACAGGTTCCTATCCACAAATATGCCATACTCTGGACTAAACCACCCAGCATGAACAAACAAGGCTCCTCATTAGCAGATGTCATGCATACCCCTGATGATTGTTTTGGAGATAGGTAATATGCCCTGGAAGTCACCTCTGTGTATCTGGTTAATAGGAGCAAGTGAAATCACATTACATGTGTGTCAAAGGCCAGGGAAGCATATGGCTAGGCTGCTCTAGGCCCTAGGGCCAATAGCATATTACCTACCTATGACACAATGCACACACAAATGTACTCAGTGCAATACCTGCTATGTGAGGCGGAATGAGTGTGACAGTGACTGTGTGCAAGGTTTGTAAAGGTGTGATAGCTTAGTGTGAGGTTGTGTCTGTCATGGTAGTTTGTGTCCTAGGTGTGAGGCCTGTGAAAGATGTGTCAGTTACTGGGATGCAGACATAGTAGGATGGCCTATGTTGTGACGTAGTTCCTAGTGTACTACTGTGGTGTCCCAATGTAGGCTGAAGCAATACATGTATGCTCAGTACGTGGTACTGCTGGTGACTCCAGCTCACATATGAACTGTTGTACTATCTGAAGCTGTAGGCCTAAACAGAACAGTATGGTGTATGTTCACAGTCCCTGGTAGCACTGTCTTGTGTGTTTCCTGTAGTCTGCCCAGATTACATACCACAGGCATAGATATCTGTAAGTAGGGGCACACAGTACTATAAGGTACACAGGTAATGCTCATCTGTGTCGGCATACATCTGTGTGTTGTATGTATGTCTGATGTGTGTTTAATGATGCCTGTACCATGCCCGCAATGACATGTGTGTAACAGGGTATGTGTGTGTACCTAGCCACATGTATACTCTGTTACAGCAGTATGCCAGCTATATTAACAACCGTGCACATATGTTAGGTAGGGGTATGGCATCAAAGACTAGGGTGGTTTACTGGTAATACTGTAAAAAATGTACATGACATTCATTGCATTTGATGACATATTTCTTCATGCATTAGCTTGATATATACCCTCAGGGTGAGGTTGTGCATTGTATCCCAAACAGTGTGCTGACTAATGGTGTATACTGGTGTGTTATATGGAGAGTTGCAGGCACTGTCAGCCAGTTGTGGGCTGAGCACTGATATGTGGTATTGAATGTGTGTATCCTCTGATAGACAGACAGATGCTATATATGGCAGTTAAGTGATATCTGTACTTCATAATGTTAAGTGTGCCACATGACATGCTCACACATATCATTTAATTGTCTTCCAGGGTTATGGCTCATCAACATAACCCATCCTGTTCATCTGCGGAGGAGCAGGAAATACAGAACAGCCTGGTGCAGCACTATAACCTGCTTTTTTCCAGGGCCAGCCAACACCAGCATGACCGTACTGCACTGTGGCAAGACCTTGTTCGCCGGGTATATGACATAGGCATGAATAACCGGACATATGAGCAGGTACGCCATCACTGCAGTGATTTAATTAGATATGTCTGGCGGCATGCTTCTGATATCCATAGGCAACAGCTTGCCACAGGTAGTGGGGTGGCCATATATCTCCCCCTCACCAGACTGGAGGAGCTGCTCCTAAGCGTGGTGGCTCCTGGCCTACAGCAGCAACAGCTTCACACATGTGTCATCATGGAGGCCGGAGCTGCCCAGCAGGATGACATGGAGCGTGCAGGTAATACACCCTAGCTGTAGACTACCATTACCTGTATGGTTAGAATATGCATATGTGAGATGTGTACTGTGTGTTTAGCAGTTGTGCTGCCTAATGTGTGCAATACTGATATTTGGAATAGTATCCGTACACCTGTGACTGTTGACTGTTGTTCCACTGTCATTTAGCACACTCACAGTAGCAATGCCACAGTTGTGACCACTGACAAACTGTGTCATATTCTTCTAGGTCCCTCTGGTGTGACAGCAGGGCAGACAATACATGCTGGTGAGTGTGTTAACACTTTAATATTGGTAATGAAATGTGCATGTCATAGGTGAGGTGTAGGCTATGTACACGTAACACATCTATGCATAATGCATGCTGTGCATGTTTGTTGTGAGACATCAATCATCTCAGTAAAGTCAGTAGCTGCCTCAATCACATGCAATGCACAGTACAGCAGAAACAATTGTGGCAACACTGTACTGCACATTGGATATGTATAGTTGCTACAGCTGTACACAACAGAACAAGTTTATCATACGCAGTACACGAAAACATGCTACATTTGGCATTACCACACACCCGCTGTAAGGTCACACTTCAGTATCCCACATGTCATGCACACACACATGATACCTCAGGGGTAGAGGCCTATCATGGGGCTGTGCAGCACTGCAACACATAACACAGTCATGTTAGGCAATGCTCCCTATTGAGCACCTCACACACCCATGTACTAGGTAGCTGTGTAATTGTGAATGTAGTCACGGCACTGCAGTTTAGGTAAAGCATGCTAGGCGGTGGTCTTGCGCACATTATTAGCTGTGAGTGACCACAAGATGCATGTTGATGATGGCACAGGGTACTACACCCCATCCAGTTACAGTGGCCACAGTACTACTCATAGCAGTCATTGCTTTGCACTTCAGTGTTGTGTGTGTGCAAACATATGCCCCTATGCACAATATGCATAGCATGTTGTCTATGTGCTTACATATGCCAGTATACACAATATGCACAGCAGTCACCATCCACACAAAGTGTCACATATATGTCCTGGAATGCTAGTGGGTGTATAGGTCACTTGACACACATTGGGTATGTGTGGTGTTTAATGTTGCAGTCGTGTAGCATGCCATGTCTGGCACCCACATATCTGCAATATGTCCCACACTCAACATAACCACTGTACACTGGCCATGTCGAGCATTGGGATTCCTTCATGTCAACATGCACCCCACATCCCGTGTGTGTACATAGCATGCATGTGCTACACCCGTGCCCACTATTATCTGCTATGGACACAGATACTGCACTCAGACATGGATATCTATGTGTCACACAGATAACACATGCAGCCATGGCATGTATACTTGTGAGTGATGGTGCACAGGCCATTGCAGAGCTGATAATGCCTGCACAGAAATGTTGTGTCCATGTACACATTGTGTTCCAGGGTGTAGCCAATCACTGAACAACTACACAGGTGCATCAAAGCCATGTATACTGCCATTTAATGGGGGCATCTACACTTGCACTGAATGGTCTTGTGCAACACATATTCTGCATGCTGACACGTGTGTGGTGACTGTCTATCTTGTGATACTGATACCCACCTTCACCCACTATAGAGTATGTGTTGGATTGCTGGTATGTGTGTGTATGTGCTGTAGTGAGGTCTGTATGGTTGTTCATGTGTGCATGTGTGCATGTGTGCATGTGTGCATGTGTGCATGTGTGCATGTGTTCATGCATGCATGTGTGCATGTGTGCATGTGCAAACCGTTACGTGTGTTTCCTGTCTTCCTCTCACAAGTGCTGAGTTAGGGGTTGGCCAAAGCAGCAGGCAACCTGAAGCCACTGCCACGAATAGTGGTGATGATGACACATGTATATTGGCACAGGAAGATTTGACAGGGTCTGTTGTTGGTCCACCAATCGACAGTACACAGCGTTCAACCCCATCTATGCACACACTCATACTGTCAATGCATCCCTCACCACCAATGGCCATAGGCAAGGGGCAGCATACAGTTGGCATTGACAAGGAAAGTGTGGTACCCATGGCATTTGCATCCCCTCACAGCAGCCATAGCCGTAGACCTGGAATGGTACCACATAGGCAGAGGTCCAGGGGTTCTCGGGGAGCACCACTGGTCGTATTGCCCCTAGCAGGCATGCCCTCACAGGTCTTACGACGACCAGTATGTTCTGGGCTGTAATGCAGGCTCAGGCACGTATGGAACGGTACACCAGGCAGGGACTTAGGGCGCAGAGGGCACATTACACTGCTATCAATGACAGCATCTGTGACCTTGCCGGTGCCATCCGGACTTACACAGAGGTCATTGATAGACATTGGGGGGGAGTCATTAGATGCCCTCCACAACATGTCTTCCATGAGCCAGGACCGTGCGGGACGGTTGCAACGTCGATGCGGATGCATGCCAGCAACAGCTGGCAGTGGTCGCGGATGGCCCACAGTTCACAGCTGCTCCCGTAGTGGCAGTGCCAGCCCCAGCAATGCTGGGGCTGGCCTGTCCATTGACCATCCCAGTAGACCACGTGCACGTGGCTCTGGCCAGTCCAAGCAGGGACATGGGTCCAGTCATCATACCTCTGCCTCTGATGACAGTACCCAGTCAGGGTTGGTACCCGATACTGTCCGTAGCACTCCTGCCAGGCACAGGTACTGTGTCTGTGGTCGGAGACAGTGATCTGTACAGCCCAGCAGGTACAGTCTGTGGCTGTCCTACCAACTACCGTATATGGTAGCCACATGGTGGAGCTGTGTGCATGCAGACACATTAACCGAACAACTAGGGCTCACACATACACACACACATTACATCAGCATTGGCCCATGCTGTTCTGTTGTCCCTCACACACACACACACACACACACACACACACACACACACACACACACACACACACACACACACACACACGTTGATTGGATGGGTCAATGTCAGGCTCTGGCAAACAACATAACGCCCTGTACATATGATGATAACTGTGAGGCCTCCTGTCATCTGCATCATTGACAGAGGGACAGGCTAACATGGTGCTGATGCACAGGGTAACACTATAGCAGTGTAGCAATAATAGCAAGTTGTCAACAAGGAAGTGTAACAACATCCTTGTTGGTATATCTGAGCGGACATTATGCATCAAAGCTCTGATTGTCAATGTAGCATTGTTTACACCACTGTTAGGTCTGAGTATGTATTGTCCATCCATGTGCCACTTGGCTGAAGTGTAATGTGTTGCCAGCATGTGTTAGTGAGTGTACAGTATGTGTGTGATGTGTGCAGTACAGATTAGCAAGTGTACATCTGTGAACATGGTGGGTGCACACTGTCTGCATGTACGTGCATAGTGGACACATGGGATGTGTGGCATACCCTGTCGTACACATTGTTACCATCTCATAGCATCTTTCAATGGCCAGTATGCATTCTACTACAGTTATGTACTAAAATGGGTAGACATGTGTATGACATGGGTTGACACTATGCTGTGGGTGATACTGCTAATATCTGTCAATGATTTGCGGTCTGGTAGTATACACAACCTCAACAGCATGACTTTAAGCAATCACTGGATGATGTCCTGACAAATGACACACAGTAGTAGGGAACCCAGTAACAATTGGATCCTTCCGGTGCTACACTATAACACTAACCAGTGGTAATGACCGCCACCCATTCCTGTGACCACACCTGTTTGGCATATAACCCCCTTAGGTACATGCAGACACACTAGGGATATGTCCATCCAAATCTGGAAATGCATGGATTGGCCTACAATGCATTCACTGGATGGGACGCATATCCTACATAAGGGTATCATACAGACAGATACCTGTTGTCTGATACATGCTGTATAGCAGTAAGCCGACTATGGCATAGTCATCCTCATGTATTATACATACTATCCCATCAGTACCACACAGGTGGTAGCCCTCAACATGTATGTTGGGTACCAATGTGTACATACAGCCTCATATTATGTCATGTGTCCCTTGGTATCCATAGGTATTGTGGAGTCCCAAGGTGTATCACATAAGACATTAGAGGCCTGACTACATATCCACAAGGCAGTCATACACCTATAAAGACTGTCCATTCTTGACAGTTTTTGTTGTGTATGACCATGTCTGACATATACCTCAGGCATATACCCTCACTCACACTACTCTTAAGTAACTGTCATGGGTGTGTGTGCCGCAGATGACCTTGGCCACAGAACACGACAGTGGACGGCCTTGTCACATACATACATATGTGACCTATTATCTGAGAAGCAGCGGCACAACCTGTCAATGGAAATAAATGTATACATGTAGTATGCAGGCTTCACACCTATGCACTGATTGAGGGGACATGTACACATATATATTTGTCACGCAGATACCTGATGTGTGCAATGCACTTACTGTTGTAATCATACTATGTCATACCATAGTAAAAGCAAAACCCACACCGCATTGACACACAGTCAGCATTTGCAGGATTCACACCCCTACGCAGCTATATTATGATACTAGAGAGCGATGCATTAACACGGCACGCTACCTGCTTTACTGGGTGGTTTCCTTTCTCAGGTTGTATTTGTAGGATGGTGACATCATCAGTCTTTCCAAAGAGGAATGTACCTCTTTTAGTGAGTTTTGCCAGTCTCCAAAAAGGAGAACCTCTCAAAGGAAACTGCACACATACACACACCTCCCCTAACACACACACACTCACTGTTTGCAGGATTCAAACCCCTATCTAACTATGCTATGATACTACAGGGAGACACATTAACATGGCACATTACTTGCTGTACTGGCTGCTATCCCTTCTCCTGTTGTATTTGTAGGATGGTGACATCATCAGACTTTCCAAAGAGGAATGCACCTCTTTTAGTGAGTTTTCCCAGTCTCCAAAAACGGGACACCTCTCAAAGGCAACTGTACACAAACACACACTGTTTGCAGGATTCAAACCCCTACCTATCTAAGTTATGATACTACAGAGAGACGCATTAACACAGCTCACTATTTGCTTTACTGGCTGCTATCTCTTCTCCTGCTGTATTTGTAGGATGGTAACATCATCAGACTTTCCAAAGAGGAATGTACCTCTTTTAGTGAGTTTTCCCAGTATCCAAAAAGGGGACACCTATCAAAGGAAACTGCACACATAAACACACACACTGTTTGCAGAATTCAAACCCCTACCTGACTATGTTATGATACTACAGGGAGACGCATTAACACAGCGCGCTATTTGCTTTACTGGCTGTTATTCCTTCTCCTGCTGTATTTGTAGGATGGTGATATCATCAGACTTTCCAAAGAGGAATGTACCTCTTTTAGTGAGTTTTCCCAGTCTCCAAAAAGGGGACACCTCTCAAAGAAAACTGCACACATACACACACCCCCCCACACTCACTGTTTGCAAGATTCAAACCCCTACCTAACTATGTTATGATACTAGAGAGAGACGCATTAACACGGTGCGCTATTTGCTTTACTGGCTGGTTTCCCTTCTCCTGCTGTATTTGTAGGATGGTGACATCATCAGACTTTCCAAAGAGGAATGTACCTCTTTTAGTGAGTTTTCCCAGTTTCCAAAAAGGGGACACCTCTCAAAGGAAACTGCACACATACACCCCCCTCCCCCCACACGCACACACACACTGTTTGCAGAATTCATACCCCTACCTAACTATGTTATGATACTAGAGAGAGACGCATTAACACGGTGCGATATTTGCTTTACTGGCTGGTTTCCCTTCTCCTGCTGTATTTATAGGATGGTGACATCATCAGACTGGACATGGTGATGTGTGTACACTTTGTTTTCTGCCATTCCAGGAATGGTCCATGTGGGTCAGCAGGTGTCAACAGCTTGAACAAGACCTCAGAATCCTTACCTTGTGTGATCTATCTGTGGACACATTGACATTATGTCATAAGTCAACTCATATTTATGCACAGCTTGTTGGTTTTGTGGATACTACATGTGTCTGGGATGTTGATAAATGGCTATTCAAAGTCCATGTGACACTTGTAGATGTGTTCATTGATGTATGTCCTGGGTGGCTGCCTTGCAAACAGTCTATCATGTTTGGGAACCATGATCCGCACATGAACATACCACAGTTGGTAGGGTTGTGTGTATGTCAGCTTCCAATAGCTCTGTTTATGACTGCAACCATGATGGACTCCATGACCTTGCAGATCAGACTTCATAGGCGTACTGGACTTGACTTCCCATGGTGTGTTGTGCACCAACTCTTGTGGGGAGTGCCATATGTAGCTGTGACACATTCAACGGTTCCACATCCTGTGTAGGGGGTGAGGCTCAGCTGACTGTTCAGGTGCATGATCTGTTTGTTCTGTAGTTTGTGCATGACACATATTGGGAATCAATGTATTCCACTTGCTGCCATGCTTTTTGCAGTGGGGGTAGCTGCTTATCCATTCTACATGTGATATCTCCTGGTATGATGATATGGACTATTGTCAGTGGGAGGTGGGTATGTACATATGGGCCTGTCTGTCATGATGTCGGCATTGTCTCTCAGGTACAGTTGGCCCAAACTCAGGACGTATATGGGTGTACATTGCTATTTATGACATAGCTGAAGGAGGTGTCATAATTCAGTCTGGACTCCTTCTCAGCTACTCTTTACAAAACACCAATGAACATGAGTACTAATCCCTGTTATATTCTTTTACATGCTTAACAGCCTACTGATCCTTTGTGATCAGGCTACAGAGTATGTCATGATAATATCCTGGCATGTCCAGGTGACGGTTTCGTGTGTACTCTCCAGTCCAGCTGGTGGATATTGTGATATTGACACAATGTCACATCTGCCTCATGTACACAGACAACCCTCTCCTCCTCCCGACAAACTCAGATATATGTGTGAGATGCACCTATATAGACATACAGGGTGCTGAACTCTCTCGACCCATGACTGGCACAGTCTATCAGGTGATGAAGGTAACCACACACACCACATATAAGTCTCACATATCCTCTAGCAGCAGCACTCAATCCACATTGTCACTCATAGACATACTCGGATGCTGTAAATGTACTCTACCTAAGCAGCAGAGACCTCCAAAGCAGACACACACACACCTGCTACCCCACTACAATACCCACATATCACATAGTTCACAATGTCAGTGTGCCACACAGTCACTGCCCTTCAGGCTAAACAACACACCTAATACACTTGTAATAGGTGACACTTATTGTCAGACACACTGATGTACCACTCACCAGCCCTAACAAGGGAATAGTCACTTTGGGCTGTCTGTTGGGTGCCAGGATCTGCCACATAACACAGGCAGCCAGGTCACTCCAAAGCAAGTACAGGACTGGCACCATCATTGTCCATGCTGGTGTGTATAACCTCAGATGTTACTCCCTGGACCACATGACATGATACATGGAGCAACACTCTGATCATGTAGCCCAGGCCAGTATGACCCTGACCTTGTCTAGCATCTTACACCCACCAATTATGATGTCACATTAAACAGACACACATATCACATTTAACAGTTGCCTAACAAATTTGTTTAATTCATAGGGGATACAGTGTCTGTCAGCCTTTGGTGACATGCTCAACATGCCACGTAGCTTCACTATGGACAGCTTGCACCTGTCACCCTTGGACTTTGGAATGCTGGCTAAGGCTCTTGCTACCACCATAGTGCCTTTTTCAAGCAGGGCTAAGAAGACAAACCCACCTCCATAGACATTACAGGTTAAATGAAACTAAGGGTAATGCTGCTCAACAACAGTTGTGTTAACCTCATATTGCGGCCACTCAGGACTCTCCTCAGTATGGAGGATAGTGATATCTGTGCACTGACAGACACCTGGTTCAGGCTCGCTTATGCACACCAGCACTACCAGGTTATGTTTCATACCATGCTGTCTGACAACAAGCCTTGGAACAGACAACACAACTAGGGGGAGTATTCATATACATCACAGATACACACACCTCCGGGTTAGTAGCACTGCACAAAGCATCACAGACCATACATATACAACCACAATTGTGCAATACTGCCTTTCAGTTTGTTGCCTGCTACAGAGCACACGCCCAAACTCAGGAACCACACTCGGCTTTCGTGGGAACTATGAAGAATATGAAGGTCTCCACAAACACCATTATATTGTGTGACTTCATATACACAAATATTGACTGGGGATACTACTCAAGCCCCGACAACCTCACCCAACAGTCGCTACAATTTGTAGACTCATATGCTATGGCACAACCAGTCAGCACAGCCACAAGGGGGAATACATATTGGACCTGATCATCACCAACATGGGGACTCTATGTTCCACAGCAGCAATATACCCCTCATTGGTAAGGTCAGAACATACATGTATCTCACTGGACATACATATACCCTCCACACACCCATCCTGGGTAATCTTGGTGAACTTCTCATGAGCCAACGTCTCACTTCACTGCAGCAAGGTGGTATCCTTCAGAGACCCTGAGACAGTGGCAAATACAGCTCACACTGCTGCATCCTTTACATACACATTCTATGGACACCTAGTGGACTGCATGGATTGTGCTATCCCAAATAACAACAGGACTTACTACTCCAATGGCAGGGGACCTGCCTGGTAGACACCAGCCATTAATAAGCTGTACAACATCAGGAGAAAGCTACTACATGATGGAGCACAATCCCAGACTGGGAAGGCATCTTTAATCTGTCCTAGCAGACAGCTACAATCACTCATGAACTTTTCTAAGGGCCGCTTCTACTGGACAATTGCAACAGACACGTAGGACAATCACACAACCTTCTTCAGTTATGTCAGAAACCTGGTTGGACACTCACTGATATGCTGTGAGTTACTGCATACTGACTAAACCTACCCTGAACCCACTGGCATTGCCAACATCCTGGCAAACAGGTTCAGTGCAGATGTCTCCCAACCATCCCCCCTAAGGAGCAACTATCCATCCCAACAGAGAATAACCTACCTGACATCACACAGTAGCAGGTGAGTGCTGCCCTCCCCAAAGCATACATCACAGTATCAATGTGACCAGACAGTGTCTCAGCCTGCATCTTACATGAGCATCATGACAGACGTAACCCTCACATTACATCACTGTTCAATATCGGAGTTACCACAGGATATGTACCCAAGGAATGGCGTACAGCGACAGTGGTCCTGCTCCATAGAGTTGGTGCCACAATGGACCACAGACAATATTGCCCTATAAGCCTAAGTAGCCTGTTCTGCATAGCTATGGAGTGTATTGTCATGGGACTCATATACATAGACATCGGGAACCTACGGACACTGTGTCCTACACATTTCAGCGTTGTTGTGGGAAGATCTTGCCTCTTGAACCTGTTTGTATTCTTTAAACGGCTAACAGGTCCATCGACATAGGGACAGCTGTCCACACAGCCTACCTGAACCTTGCAAAACCCTTCAACACAATAACCCACTGGGCCATTATGCATAGTCTCACCAGCATCGATATGGACACATATCTCACATGATGGATTGATACCTGGATCAGGGATAGCACACACATGGTCAGACTTGCAGGTGCCATGTCTGAGTATACACCAGTTACACGTGGCATCCCACACGGCTCAGTCCTGGGACCTCTCTTGTTCAGTATATATTTGTCTGACGTACAGGCTACCACAGGGGGAATATGGCTGAACATGTTTGCACTTGACTGCAAACTGGGTGCCATGATCAACTCTTCAGCTGCCACATGCATACTCAAACAGGGTCTCACAGAGCTGGATGACTGGTGCCTGAGCCATGGCCTACAGCTAAATGCCATTAGTTGCATAGTCATCCCCTTTGGGAATAACAACATGCCCACACATTACCACATAGGTAGTACTCCATTACATATGGTAGGAGTTGTTAGGGGTTTGGGGACATGACATGTTTGTACTGTCGCCTTTGACATTCATGTTGCCAAAGTGGTTGGACACACCTTCTATGTGCGCCACCTTATCCCATATGGTTTCACATCTAGATCGAGTGAGGTCATTGTGCCCCTATACTCATCACATCCATGCTTGGTTACAATGCCATATTTGGGGTGTACCTTACCCGACACCTGCAGCATCTGTACTGGCCAAGGAAGTTCCTCACCAAGCAGGGACTCACACAGATGCCCTGCACAGTTCAGATGCAGTAACTCCTGCTCTACTCAGTCGCTTACTACCTACTCAGATATGATGTGTGCCTGTTGTTTACAGATATACCCAACCCAGAATTACTGGACATGTTCCACCTCAGGATATCCGACTCCCTTGGAGCTACACACTCCAGGAACGTATACTTCAGCACAGATGTTAATAGAACATTGTGCAGGGACAGATTCTTATCCCAGAGGCTCCACTCACTCCAGAATATAATCCCACTTTCACATAGGGAGAGCCACCCACTGACCACCTACTGGAGACAACTTGACGACTGTATGTGTAATCGTATGTTTACCCTGGGATATCTTCTGTGTCCCTGCTAGACAGCGGCACACTAGCCTAAACATACATGGGCTATCTTGTGTGACCTACTATTCACACACACAGTGTAGTAATCTGACAGGGTTGCGAATGCCAAACACACTCTGGCTAGGCTTGTACATGCCCTAGGGCAGATAGCCTAGTATCGACCTCTGAACCTATGCTAATGTTCAAGATGCACAATGTTTATTGCTGATACTGTTTGCAGGTCTTTATCATCTTTGCTTTACCAGTTTCTATGAACAACTTTGGTATCTGCAGAACATATTTGATTATGACAGGGTTCCACTATATTATAGATGTGTCTGTTGTCATATAACTGTGTGCACAGTGTGGATTGCTGTATAGTGACAGGTTCCTGGGTTAACACATGCAACTGCCAGATATGCGTGGCCCACTGCTGTTCTCAGACATGGCCTAAGTGTGTGAGCATGCCCAGTTCTGCCATTCCGTGTTTTGTTGCGTGACATTTGTCTCATTTATTCAAGTGTGTGAACATGCCCAGTGTGACCTTTCAGTATGTTGCTATCTGAGGTCCACTACATCTGTTGATGTGTGCGAACATGACCGATATTAACATTTATACAGTGTGTGTTGGAAGTCAGGTTCTGTTCTCACTGCAGGACTCACCTTTGTGTCATAACTCGACAAGGATCATGCTGTGCCTGCAGGGTTTCTATGAAATACTTTGCATAGACTTATCAACATTCCTTCATACAGGCTGACCACTACAATACTGTCATGGCTTAGTGGTTCAGTACTTTGGCTATAATGCACAGTATCCTGTGTTCGAGGCCCATCACTGCTTTATATTTTCATACTGAGCAGACCAGACTGCTCAAGCGCCAGTTAAGCAAATATGAACAAGTTGGCTTTTGTTCAGCTATGCCCTACTTAGACCAGGCTTGCCCGACATTGCTCAATATTCACCAACATTGCTGGACGTTGCCCAATATTACTGAACATTGACCACAGTTGTGCTAGTTGGTGTGTGGGATTTTGTTTGCATATAGTACATAGTAAATACTGTTTAGCAGTGCTTTATATTGCTTAACACATGGCAATCATGCCTTAGGTGGTGCTGCAGGGCTGCCTATGTCAGATGCACATACTACACTCCCTGTACATGTTTGAAAGCAGGTAGTGTCAACTTAGGCATCCCTTTTACTATATGTGCGAGTCGGAGACTGGTATCATTTCCAGAGTTCCTACTGAGCCAGTGTATGTGCTATGCATTGCCTCTTTGCCAAGGCCAAAGCATACTGGGCACACCTCCTTCTGCCTACTGGGGCAGGCTCAGGTTGTTCCTCCTCCAAGTCACGCTCTGCCTGTGATTGCCTTGGCAATGGTGGGGGGCTCTTTGGCCTAGGCCTATGCTGGTCCTGCTGCAGCTGTTTTCACAGGATCATATTATGTAGCATAGCACATACCATGACAATTTGGGTACATGTAGTTGGTGAGTACTGCAAGGCTCCACCAGATGTGTCCAGGCACTGGAACCATGACGTGAGCAGCCCAAACACACGCTCTATTACATTACATGTTTGTATATGTGCCTCATTATGGCGTTCCTGTTCAGGTGTGTGTGCATTTCTGATGGGTGTCATCAGCCACAGCTCCAGTGCATAGCCAGCATCCCCCACTAGGTGACCATGTGGGATGTCCCCGTTGGCAAATGTCTGGTACAGCTGCATCAGATGCCAGATATGGGAATCATGGTAGCTTCCAGGGCAGCCTGCACACGCATTCAGTATTATGCTCTGGGCATCACATATGACCTGGCAGTTGATGGAGGGGAAACTCTTGTGGTTGAAGTAGATCCTACCCCGCTCACCAGCTGGTGCTTTGATGCGTATGTGCGTGCAGTCTATTGCACCCACTACCTCAGGGTATTCCGCTATTTGCTGGAAGAGACGCATATTGCTGGCCAATACCTCACGGGAATTGGGGAAATATACATGATCACCGACATGAGCTGACATGGCATCCAGGAACTGGTGTAGTACCCTGGATGCTGATGCCTGTGATATCCCCATCAAATCACCAGTTGGTCTCTGGAAGGTATCTGTTGCTAATATTCTTAGGCCAACACATACCTTGGTTTCCACTGGGATGGGTTCCCCTCTGTTGGTTCTGTGTGTGAGGCATGGCCTGCACAGCTCAGCAATTTGCTGCAGGAGGTCTCTGTCCACTCTATAGTGCTCCACTATCTCCAACTCATGTAGCCCCTGGTAGGTTACCCTGGGCCTGTTCACTCTTCTCCGTCTCCTCACTGTGGGTTGTCCAGCAGCATTTCCATTGTCACCACCCTCAGCATGTTGCATATGTCACCTTATAACAGCAATGGCAGCCCCTAACATTTCTTTGTCTCAGCAAAGTTTTTTCAGTTTTCACTTCTATTAGCTTACTGCAGTGTCTTTTGTGAGAAACATAATGGACTGTTGTTTGCAGAGTTTTAAGTGCTAGGCTGGGCTGGGCTAGTGTACTGCCTGTGTAATTGCCTTATTATGATTGTTTTCACCTGCTAGCTCTGCTAGTACTCCTTGGTAGCTTCCTACCATTTGTTG
Source organism: Protopterus annectens (assembly GCF_019279795.1). Taxonomy (NCBI): domain Eukaryota; kingdom Metazoa; phylum Chordata; order Ceratodontiformes; family Protopteridae; genus Protopterus; species Protopterus annectens. The sequence continues at coordinate 1,001,132,845 of NC_056725.1, read as the reverse complement.
TGCTTCCTTTTTCCTTTCTGTTTCCTGATGGGGGGGAGTGCCGCGCACACAAGCGCAAACACGTACACAGCAGATAACACGCGCGCACACATACTTACACTGAGTAAAACTTGCTTATTCGGGTTAAAACGCGCGCACACCATCCCAAACGCGCTTACAACTCTTTAAACAGCCTTATACATGCTACTCCGGTTTAAACGCACGCACTCATGCTTACACCCGCGCACTCTGTTTTACTCGGGTTTACACGTGCGCGCACGCGCGCATACCCTCTCAGCAAGAAACTTTGGTGTTATCCACGGCATACACCTTCCATTTCTTGCCTTTCCTTAGCCTACCTGTTGACACACCTCTTTCCATGATGTGTAAATGACAGCTGACACATGCCACTCTGCTCCAATGAGCTTCACTTCTTTAATACATACCCCCCTCGTGATGTCACCTATCTTCTACTCCTCCCCATATCCTACTCCTACACTCCACTGACTGTACTCATTTGCTATGTAAACTTGTGTTTCACTATCCTAACGCTTATTTACATAGGATTGCCTACTAATGCTTGGTTACATGTCTTAGACTGAGCTTCCCCCCTTGGCAACCTCTACTCAGTGGCCATGTTGTCTTCAGCCTGCCATTCCCTTGCATTGTACATTGGCAATTTCAATAAAATACACATTTGTGGGTTTCAATTTTTAGTATTCTGGGTTTTAGAGCACAGCCCGTTTGCACGGTGCTGCGCTACGCATAAACATTGGAAATCGGCGAAAAAAAAAATGTATTTTCATATTGCATCAGGAAACATTTCACATGGCCGTATATTTGGCCATTGGCATGCTTCCTGCACTGGATGCAACCTTTATTTGGAGCTGTCACAGCTCCGTTTTGCTATTTGCAGAACGGTACTCAGTTGTCAACTGAGTACATTTCTGCAAATAACACTGCTCTTACTCAAACAGGTTCGGATTTCCTGAATCGCAAATCTACCTCATTTGCATGCTTTTCACCTGCAATTGAGGTAATTTGCATATTCCAGCCCTGTCCCTTTAAGAGCCGTTTTAGGAGCTCTCTTACACGCCCCTACAGGCTGTTCCTGGATCGCTCATCGAACATGATGGCTGCATGGTGTCTTACTCTACTCTAAGACTCCATTCAAGCCTTCGTGAATCCAGCCCTCTGTGTTTAGTGTGACTTATAAAATCTGTTTAAGACCTAGAACCTAAAAAATACCACTATAAAAATAGTTTGTGCTGAAAAGTTTGGAATTTATACTTCTTTCATAATCCCTATGGTTCCAGAGATATGAACATTTATTTGAAATGTGAGGACATAACTTTATTCTGTCAAAAGGCTTAGGCCCATTGGAAGTTAGATTGAAAACTTCCTGAGCTACAGTGAAATCACCATTATCTGGGAATCAAGCAACCGGTATTTGATTGGCTCGTATGCCGGCATACAAGCCAATCAAGAATCACAAAGCGGAGCCACTTCTACTCAATGCGGAACAACTCCGCATTGAACAGAAGAGGCTCCACTTTGCCATTTTTTGATTAGCTCATATGCTGGCATATGAGCCACTCAAAAATTCCCAAAGGGAAGCATCTTCTGTTCAATGTGGAACAACCCGCTGTTCTAGATTGAACAGAAGAGGCACAATTTTGCCATTTTAGATTAGCTTGTATGCCAAAGGGAAACCTCTTCTTTTCAATGTGGAATAGTCTACTGTTCTGCATTGAACAGAAGAGAGATACTGCTTTGCAATTTTTGACTGGCTCATATGCTGGTATACAAGCCAAACAAAAATCGCAAAGCATATCTCAAGCAACCGGAACATACACTTAACCGGCATCTACCAATCCCCATGGGTACCGGTTAAGTGAAACTTTACTGCATATTGGTGTGAATCAGTTAAGTGACTATGGTACTGATGATGGCCAGCCTTATTCATAGTTCTTTCTGCAACTTCTGTATATTTATGCACATCTGCATCTTCATGGTCTATATACACTTTTATTGAGTCATCAGTTGGATATGAGGATGGTATCCTCGTCCACTCAGCTTATAACCAGTTTTCTCTAGTTGTATAGCTCTCAGGTATTACCAAGTAATACATGTTTTCTGTTCAATGTTTCTAAAGTGCACCAGTTTTTGGGATTCCCAGTAAGGTGGCTAGGTGTTTTACTAAAGTTAATATTTGTTAATATGGGTGGCTAGGTTTTTGTTAATGGCTTAACTTATGTCTTGAATAGTGGAGTTCACTATAGCCTTAATTATTTTTTCACATTATTAACAGAACATGCAATTTACACAAAGACACACACACACACACACACACACACACACACACACACACACACACACACACACACACACACACACACACATTGTGAGAAGTCAGTAATCATGGTTATCCCTTTAAGAAGTAGTATTACATTCACACAGGAAGGTTGCCATTCCTTTCTGGGATGGAGAACAACAACTCAGTCAGGGCATTTGTTTTCAGGTAGCTTGAAAACTCAGCTTATAACGAAAATGTATTTATACCAGGATTCTCCACCAATGTAGCAAATTACTGTGCTTGTAACAAGAAAATGTACATGGAATCAACGTATCCATTTCAAGGTAAGATTTAATTTCAGGAAAGAAATAATTATTTTCTGGAATGCATTATGGGTAATAGAAGAAAGAGAAACAGTCATGAGTACACTGCATTTCTGTTCACAATATTAGTTTCAGGTCTGCAAAATATCGACTGCTTCCAACAATGCACATGTAATCCTTCCAAAGCGAAGTTCATTATGTCCCCTTTTTCAGTCAACACAGTCTAAGCATTTCTTCATATTGATTGCATAGGATTTTACTCTAAGCTGTCTAGTAAAACAAATAGCATTTAGAGAAACAAATGATTTTCTTTCAACCCACATTACCACACAGGTAAGCTAATTCCATAGGTTTCTCTTTTACAGCACAACCACTCATGTCTGCTTTCCTGGTTTCAGGGACACCTTCCAGACTGCCTTTGTCCTTTATTGTAAAATACTAGGGAATCTGAAACTTCTTACTTGAGTCAGGGTCATTAATATGATTCTGTCATGCGATATCAGCTATTTGTTTTGAAGAAATGCCTCTGTCTGGTTTGCTTACCTTCAGAAACTATGTATTTTTCATCCATAACATTTCATCTGGTAAAGGTGACTCCAGAATAGACAGTGTGACTCCAAGATTGCACTACAGTGGGGAAAAGGGAAAATTTGCTTAACCCCACTGTACCACAATCTCAGCAACAGTCATTCTGCCATTTTTTTGAGCATTTTCGTTGAAAACAAACTTGTCTGTTTTGGTTTCGGTGAAAAAAGCTTTCTCTCAGCAGTCCTAGACCCATATATATTTATATATATATATATATATATATATATATATATATATATATATATATATATATATGTATATATCGTTTAGTGGTTACAGGCTGGCAAACTATGGTTACTCACTGTGCCAAGAATAATTACTCAGTACGTAATGCATCTGTAAGATTAGTCAGTAACGGAAACAATGCAGCCTTGCAGCATCAGCACATGAAATTAACATTTCAGACCAGTTTCATCTGTTTTCTTTATTAGCTGTGTCATAGAGGGAATACTTTCTTCTGTTAAATTAAGATAGGACTCTGATCCTAAATTAATCTGTCATGTGCATGTGTACGTGTGTGTGTGTGTGTGTGTGTGTGTGTGTGTGTGTGTGTGTGTGTGTGTGTGTGTGTGTGTGTGTGTGTGTGTGTGTGTGTGTGTGTGTGTGTGTGTGTGTGTGTGTGTGTGTGTGTGTGTGTGTGTGTGTGTGCATGGGCATGTGTGTGTGTGTGTGTGTGTGTGTGTGTGTGTGTGTGTGTGTGTGTGTGTGTGTGAGCACATGTGCTAGGGATTGCCGGATAAAAGCAAAAAAATTATGCATGTGAAAAACCTTTGTTAATGTGAATAAGTAGCCATGATTGGTTGTTCCAGCAGCCTTATATATTTCGTGATTTTTTTGAGGAAAAAGCTGCATCTGTGTATACAGGTAGCACCTATCATGGCAATGTCGTATGACAGATAACAGCCAAGAAGGACATACGTCTATAAGAGAGAAGATGGATATGACTTACCTGTTCATATTGCAAAATAACGCTTATCTGTCACACCAGATTAGCAGCATCTTCTTTCTGAAAGGGTAATGCTGTATGTCTCTAATATTTCATAGCTCTAAATATTCTTTAACAGTGCCAGAGTGTGATATTTATAAAGAATGGTGTGCAGAGAATGTTGCTGGCATTGTGCTGTACTGAGCACATCAGTTTTAGCATAGGTCAGTGCATAGGATGATGATGAAGCTGAATAAACTGTTTCCATTCTTCTATCTTGGCACATGGAATATATTATATTTGCACCACAGTTTGTAATATATCAGCATATTAATGTGAACTTTAGTTAGAGACAACAAAGATGCAAAAGAATCAGCACATTAATATAGACCTTGTTTTATGGCAAAAGAGAGAGAAACTTTGTTATGGGTGCAGCGTGAATGTAACGAGAAAGAAAAAATAATGAATTAGATATTTAAGATCTGTTGCATGCCAAGGTTATTTTGAATGTGTAAGTTCCCTGTAACAGGAGTTTAAATAAAGTTAAACAATGCAAATCTAAAATATAGTGAATTTAAGGCTGCATGCAACATTCAGTCTTTGGCAAACATATTTATACTCTGAAAAATAATATCTGAATGACAAAAACTAACCTCAAAACTGTATAACTGTATTTGCAGTTAGCAGCAGAATGTAAAAAAAGATGAAAAAGCTTTAAAATACTTCAAACTGACTAACAGTATCCCTCTTATTTCACAAATGAGCTAAAAATGGAAACAGCATGGATGGTACCCCAATGATTTTTATTTTGACTGAACTCAGTTTATACTACCAGTTCATAGCATTACACTAGGAGCACATAAGAGAAAGAAAAAGTGTGAGTGTGAAGATCATGAAATTAATAGCAAAGGATGTGTACTGTCATTAATATCTCAGTTTAAGAACAATTTTGAAGGCAAGGAATTATAAATGTGATATATTTAAGTATTTTGGTTAGTATTCAAATATTTTATTTGATTTCACTAACTCTGTCAGTCACGTTGAGGAAAAGGACTCTTATTAGGCACACAATTACACTAGCTAAATTACCTTAGTCGTACTTAGTTCACTTTTAGTATAGCACATACCATTTAAGGTCAAAAATAGATTTTAAATCATCTTCTGTGTAGAGAAGAGAAAAGTATAATAGCAATAACACTGCTAACGTATGCAGCCCTTGTCCAAGACTATCAACAGTATATCTGTCCATCGACATGTTCCTACTACATGTCAGCTACCAAAGCACTACTTTGAAGTTAACATGCTAATTTATCCTATGACAAACACATGGATTTAAAAGTATTTTAGCTGTGGATGAACACAGGAAGGGATATGCAGAATGTCAATAGTCTATAGTGACAGCTATTATAACTATAATGAACCACCTGATAAAGGATGGGTAGTGCTATGATACAAGTCTGTTATTCATAGGCTGTAAAATGGCAACAAAAAATTATCTGGGTATTGGCTATTCAGTTTGTGTATATGCTTGATGTGAGCTATGGTTTGATTGTAAGCTCTGTGTGCAGCATGAAATGGGATGGTCAGTGCAACACATATGGAGGAGGCTACAACTGTTTGATGATATAGTTGCAGTCTACCTATCATTTGGTAATCACTGTTGCAGTCTACCTATCATTTGGCAATTGCACATAAGAAAACATTTTATGCATCCAGTGAGACATTTTCAGAGCATTTATAACTCACATGCGATATACAAATGTAAAAAAAAATACAAGTATAAATCCATTAAAATTTGCAACAAGTGAGAAACACAAGCATCTTGTACAGAGAAGGTGATCTATCTTTAACAAAAGTTGTTGAAAATCATTTACAAGCTTCAAATGAAATGACCATCTTAATTAGTCACAATGAATTCAGAGATGAAGAACCAGCCCCTTCTTATGCAAAATTAACTGAGGAGGAGGAGTGATAGGAAGACTTCCCTGCCTGAGGGCATTGTCTCATCTTACCATACAGTTCGACAGCCAACTTCAAAGCTCAACTTGGGTAGTTAGATTCTTGGTGACTTGTGGTCTTCCATATGTACTTCACGGGCTGATAGTAATTTCTGTCACTCATTTTACAGTTAATAATCCAAATGTCTTCCAAAGAATATTATATATTATGTAATCTCTAACAATATCTGAAATCTGGAATAAGTACAGAGTTAAAACAGGATCCTGCGTGTATGTATGGGGCTAAGGTACCACTAAGAAGACTGATTTCCAACATTAGATGTTTAAGTACTAGTCTCATGAGAACTCACTTGCCAAATATTCCGATAGTGTTCCTAAGTAGGGCAGTCCCACAGCTTACACAGCTGAGCCACATTCAAGCTACTATATCAGATACATCTGTTTTCTCTTACTTATACAGTGTCTATCATGCCCACACAGTACCATGCGCCCCAAAAAAGAACTTTTTCATAAGTATAGAGTACAATCCTTGGTCATTTTAATGTATAAACAGTTCTGAATGGCTTATCCATCATCTCTTGGTCAGTCTGCTGAAAAACATGTAACACTTTCCATATCTGTACTTGCGTCTCTAGAAGTCAGTTGTAAGCAGATCAGAGTTGCTTAAAGCTTATAATGAATAGTGGTGTCAGTACTGAGACTAATCCTACTATTGAAATAAATAGAGAAATGGGTGATTTTAAATATGGTTGGTCTGCAGCACACATCAGGTACAGATTTTCCAGGTAAACATTAGAGAGGATTTGCTATAGCTCCTGCAAATGTCTGAAGATCATGCTCATATCTGGGGTAATATCTTGTATTCACATAATCCCCCCCCCCCCCCAAACCACAACACAAATGCACACACTTCCTGGATGGGCAGACAATTTACTTTGACAAAGACAACCTGACAGAGGGATTATGTTTCCCCATATCTCTGCCAGAGAATATCTTAAATACAATATTTTGAATATTTCACATGTGCTCATTAATTGGTATCATGAGGATCGATGCACTGATGCCATGTACTACCAATTGTGTGTCTGTGTCCAAAATGTGATATTCCAAAATTTCCCATATGTAAGGTTAGCCCTTATATATGCAAATTTTATTTATTATTTATTTATTTCCAGTTTGGTTACCGGGGAAGTCCACTGGGTCAGTATGACCCATTTTCAGTGAAGGCCCGGGGAGAAAATCTCCAAGAAAGCATTATACAAATTCAATTACAATAAAATGCAGGAGTATACAAGATAACATTGTACTGAGAAACACAAATAAGAATTTACAACAAGCATAGTTGGCAGAATCTGTTAAGAGAGAAGTTAAGGGTTATTCAGTTACTTTTGATGCAAGGGAAAATGAGTGTTGAGAGTGATTGTCAGTTAAAATACATCTATTGAGGAATCAGATTATGCTTGCTTTACATGCATAATTAAAGTAGAAAATTATTCACAATATTTACATTAATTACAGGTTGAGTCATGTTAGCATAGCTCTAGGAATTTTAAGTCGGTTAAAGATAATGAAGCTAAAGGAGCTAAAGAGAGCTTGTAAAGGGTTATCGGTATGAGACTGTGGGAGATTTAGAGAGCTGTGTACCAGGGGAATGGAACCCTAGGGCATAGAGATAGCAAGGATTAAGTAGGGTGGAGGCAGGTGCATTTCCATTTAGTGGACAAGTGTTTGAAAAGTTGGCTTTTGAAGTTGTCATAGTTAGATGTGGTTCTTAGTGTGGAGGGAAGGGAATTCCATTTTTTGCCTAGAGCATAAGAGAGAAGCAGTTGGCCAGCAGGGCACTTAGGTTTGTCGATAGCAATTACATTCTGGTGCTCAGATCTAAGTGTTCTGTTAGGAATATAAGGGGGAAGGATATTAGCTAGAGCAGGGCATTTTGTGGGATGAAATATAAATCTATGTGCTGTGGATAGTTGCAGGTAGTCCAGGTGGTTAGAAATGTCTAGCCAATTCAAGGATGGAAGGGTGAGGCAATGATGGGTGGAATGTTTGGATCTGGTGGCAAATTTAGAGATTTTATTGTAGCAGTTTTCTAGTTTGGAGGTCGTAGAGGCGGACAAGTTGGTTAGGAGAGGAGCACCATATAATAAGGTAGGAAGAAGTTATGTAGTGGCCAGAGTATGCCTAGTGGAATTAGAGAGAAAGTGATTGTTCCTATACAGCATACCTAGCTTTTGGTGTTTTTTTTAATGTTATGTTGAATGTGGGTGCCGAATTTGAGGTGTTCATCAACAGTTATGCCTAGGAGTTTAGCAGGAGGTACCACTTCTATGGGTTAGTTGGATTGGCTAAGGACTTTGAATTAATTTTGTTATAGGAATAGGTCTTGGGGGGGATAGTAGGATTTTAGATTTATTTGCATTGAGAGAGGTGGTTTTGGTGCATCCAGTTTTCTGTTGTGGAGAATGTAGTTTGAGTTTTTGTCAGCAGTTCAGAGAAGTTAGTAGCAGAGCAGACTAAGGTAGAATCATCGGCATATTGAATGATTTTTGCATCTGGAATAACAGTGCGGAAGTTATTGATGAAAATGTTGAAAAGCATAGGCCCATGTGGTATGCCAGTTGGGGTAGGTAAGAAGGAGGAGATGGAGTTCTTCCATTTGACTGCCTGAGATCTGTTTGATAGATAACTAGAGAACCAGGATAGAGTTTTTGTTGAGAGGTGAAGGTTTGAGAGATGGCAGAGTAAGTGGTTGTGCCTTAGACAGATCTAGTAAAACAGTAGAAACTAGGTGTCCAGAGTCTCGGGCTTGATTGACAGTTTCAAGGAAAGAGAGAAGGGCGGTTATGGTGTTGTGGGCTGGGTGGAAACCTTGCTGGGTGGGTGTGAGAAGATTGTTTTGGGTTAGGAATGGCATAAGTTGTCAGTGAATGCATCTTTCAAGGATTTTAGAGATTGGGGAGAGCAGAGCAATGGGGCGGAATTTAGAGACACTTGTATTTTTGCCTCCTTTATGGAGAGGGATGATATAAGCTGAGCGCCAAAGTTTGGGGACGTAGGATTCATTTATGGATCTGTTTATAATGATGCTGATTGGGAGAGCAATACCATTTACAGCATATTTTAGGTAGGAGGGGGAATATTGTCTGGAGCATTACTGCATGATTTCAGTTTGGAAAGGAGGTTTTTTTATAAAGTTTGTGGAGACGGGTTTAAGCTCAAACAGAAGATGAGGGTTGTTGGGAGTTTGGAGGCTGAGAGTGAGGGGCAGTTGGGTTATTGTTAGGAAAAGATTTGGTAAGGGCAGAGATGCTTTCTATGAAAAAAGAATTGAATTCAGTGCCTAGTTCCAGGTTGGATTTTCTTGGGTCAGGACAGGGATTATTCTTTGTGCCTGGATGGAGGAGAGAGTTTATAGAATTCCAGAATTGCTTTGGTTTTTTATTGTTATTGGATTGGAGCTTGATATAGCAGGATTTTTTGTCCTTGGTAATTAGCTGTTTTACTAGGTTGTGGAGCTGTTTATATTGAAGCAGGGTAGTGGGCAGTTTATTATTTTGGTAGAGCTTCCAAAGTTTGCCTCTTTGGTGCATAGCCTGTTTTGTTTGTTTGGAAAGCCATGGAGCTGTGTTAGTTTTTATTCTTTTATATCTTCTGGGGGCTAGGGAGTTTAGAGTATCAAGGAAGATGGAGTTGAAGTAGTCTAAGGCTTTGTCAAGTGGAAGGATTTTTAGAGTTTGCCAGTTCATTTGTTTGAGTAAGTTTGAGAAAGTGGTGGGGTTAAAGTTGGTGAGGTTACGAGTGTGAACATATTGATGTTGGTATGGGGAAGAGCTAGTGGAGTGATGGATGAAGGCTGGGAGGTGGTCACTAATGGTATCTGGAATTGTGCCTGAGTTGGTTATTCTGTTAGAATTTGAGACTAGGATCTAATCTAAAGTGGAACCAGGGGGATTTGTTTTCTTAGGCCGAGTGATAGAGTGGATTATTTGAGTAAAGTTGTACAGATTGATGGATAGGGATGGAGAGGGGCTAATTATTTTGTTCCAGTCAATATTTACATCTCCTAAGATATAAGTTTCGTAGTTATTTTTTGCGGATGCCCATAAGAGAATCTCCTCGAGAGTTGAGCTATTATTACCAGGAGAGATATAGAGAGCAATGAAGCAAATATTTTTGTGCTTGTTTAACTTAAGTAGTCCAGCAGTTAGTTTGGTGTTTTGGAATTGTGGGATTGGAATTTGGAGGGGAATTAAGGCGAGGAGGTTAGAGTAGACTAGGGCAGTGCTGCCACCTTTTTTTCCTAGTCAGTCGTTTCTGAGAATATTGAATCCTTGGGTCTGGATCTCTTAGTCGGAGATGAAGGGTATGAGCCAAGTTTCAGCTATGACTAGGATGTCAGGTTGGTTGTGGTTTAGCCAAGTATGGAATTGGTGAGCTTTGCTACAAAGACTCTGTGCATTGATAGTAATGATGTTTAGGTGATTAATGTGCAAGGAAGACGTTGAGGGGTTGGTGTTGTTATTACAGTGAGTAGGACCAGGGTTGGGATGGATATCACCAGCTTGGATTATGTTGTTGAAGGAAATGTCTTTTAGACATTTTGGTTTGCTAGGAATGTATTTAGGGAGTTTTGAGATTAGATTAGGTGACAGTGTCTTAGCTTTGCAGGGGAAGAGGAAGAATTTAGGGTGGAATAGGTGGACAGGGTTGAGCTGAATGAGAAAGGGGAGATAGAGTGGGAAATGTGAGTAATAGTGAGGATGAGGATGGAATTGTATGGAGGTTACTTTTGTGGGTAATGATGGGCAAGTAAGGGAGGAATATGAGTTAGCTTAGCATAAGGGAATTAGGAAGAGAAAAAGGAGACACTGGACCTGGAAGGTGTGGTGATTTAAGGAGGTCATATCAGATGAGAGAGAGAGATAAGTATAGATTTGAAGGGGAGAGAAAGGCTGATACTGAGAGAGGGTTTATAATGGGATTGAGGTTTTCTAGAAATTAAGGGAGAGTGGAGGAGAGTATGGGTGAGTAGGTGGAGTATGAGTGGAAGAGTGGAAGAGGGAGGGATTTTGGTGGGAGGAGTTGAAAGGGGTGTAGTAATTGGGTAATATGGAGGGGCAAGTGATGAATTAGGGTAAGAGTACTGGGGGCTGGTGGGAATTGGGGGAAGGGTAGGGGAGCGGAGTGAGCCCGCAGAGTGAATGGAGCGGGAAGAGCAAAAGAGGAGAGTGCAGCAGAAAAAAGTAACAGCAAGAAGCAGTTGAAATAACTAAAGAGAGGAGGTTTGTACTAGATTATATGATTCTTTCTTGTTTTACTTTTCAGGCAAGGCATTTTAGTCAGCACTTACTGAGGGAGGCTAAGTAAGGAGGGAGGGGATATTACCAGGTGTGAATATTAGATCACAGCTGGCTCTAGTGTGAGGATTAAGCCTATTGAGTATATAAAGAGTGACTGGCGGGGTTGAGTAGGCAAGTGCTGCCATCTAGAGGTGGAGGGAGATAGTGAGCAGCAGGGATGAATCAAAAAATATTCTAAGATAGGGCTAACAGGAGGGGGGAGAAGGCAAGCGGTCTGCGGTGTGCTGCTAAAAACACACACATGGATGGTCAGACTAACTCAAAGGAAGTACAAAAAGTTAGCAGAGAATTAGTTGTAAGCACATACATTTACTCAATGTTGTAGGGGGGCGGGGGTTCTTCTTAGTGGTAGCTTTCAAAGAACCAGGTGAGCAGGTGAACTGAAGGTGTCTTCAGGAGTTTGCCAGTGGTATTTCTTTGCTTAAAATGTAGGTAGGGAGCACTCGGGGCAGGTTACTGTAGAAAAGAGAGAGACACAACACAGAGTTAGTTAAATTGCAGGTAAAAAAGGTAAGAATAAGGGAAAGAAGGGGGGCCAGAAGGCAGAGTAGAGCAGAGGGGATAATAAAGCAGAGCACAGATAATGGAGGATAGGCTATAGATAGGTATTACTTGAGCTTCAGAAGTGAGATTGAATAGTAACAGTTATTTTGCAGCTAAGTTATATATCAGGGACCCAGGACAGTTAGAGAGGAAGTAGTTGTTCCACAGTAAAGCATGGAGTAGACAGTAGTAAGCAAAGCAATATCCAGTAGAAATACAGTATTAATTCATCATTACAGTGAAACTATAACTTTAAAATAGCGGCTCAAACAGCTTCAGAACAGTGTAAAAAATAGTAATTTGATGCCCTTACAGTGAGAATTGAGCAACATGAGAATAATGCATTTAAACTGTAATAACTTCCAACAATATAGTGAAACCATGGGAGCATTTCAACAGTGCAGTAGTTTAAAGGTGAAAAATAAAAATAACAGCTTTAGAAATGTATATATGTTGTGTGGTGCCCATAAAACACAATGCACAGAGAAAAAAAGCAGTTGTCCTGTGATAGGTGTGACATGATAGGTTCATAGGTTCATTGGTAAGTAGTTGGCTAACTTCCCTTGTAGGTTATTTAAAGCCTAACCAGTTTTCTTTTTTTGTGGTCAGAATAACCTATCCTATTTAGTTATAGCCTGGTCTTGCCCATCATGGTCAATAATTATATGTTATCCCTAATGATAATAACTGAGATCATACCATAGATAATTTGAGGAGGCCCATGCATGGGTCAAAGCCTTTAGGAGCTTTGTCCATTAGTAGTACAGGGGACAATCCTAAGGTGCATTTTCTGTTTCCCATCCATTGATCTAACTTGTCACTGAAAATAGACAGAGATGAGCTTTGTTTTATATGGATGGGGAGTCTGTTCCACAGCAGTGGTATCTTCTGCAAGATATACCTGCCCCTGCAAACTGTTCTGTTGATGTTGCTGAAGAGGTTTACATCCCTAGACTGAGTATTTATGATGCCATTTGACTTGCTTAATGTGCATTAAATCCATCAGTATTTGATCATAGATGCCTTGTATGCCAGACACAGGCCACCTTTTAGCAGTCTGTAGGATACTAAGTAAAGTGACAGGACTTTGAGATGGTCCATATAAGACATATTGTTTAGGCTCGGTATCCTTTTGGTAAAGTATCACTGTCAGCATTCCACTTGTTGCATGTGTCATAGGGGTTTATTCCTAGTTTATTTAGTTTATCTACTATGCCTGAGTGGAGAATTTTGTTCATAGGTTCATAGGTTCATACTAGGCTATCTGCCCTGGGGCAATTATAAGCCTAGCCCGATTCTGTATGGCTTACGCCACCCCTTGATTTGAGTATACTGTGCCCTTTTTAAGGTTTAGTTTACTGTGCCTCTGTCTAATAGTGACACGGGAGTAATCCCTGGGAGAAACCTACGATCCCCCATCCACTTATCGAGATTCTTCTTGAAGAGATTCAGTGAGGTGCTCTACCTCACATGAACTGGAATTCTATTCCAGAGCAAAGGCAGCCTCTGGGTTATGAACCTGTCCCTCCAGCAAGTTCTATTTATTTCTGTGCTGAGGTTCAAGTCCCTCGAGCGTGTGGCTCTAAGGGATTTAGATTTACTAAGGTGGAGCATGTCCATTAATTCTGGATTTGACATAGCTTTGTATGTCAGGCATAGATCGCCTCGAAGTAGGCGGTATGCAACTGAGTAGAGCTGGAGTTTTTTTAACCGAGCAGCATATGGCATCTGTTTGAGACCCTTGATCCTCTTGGTGAGATACTTTTGGGGTCTTTCTAATTGCTGCAGGTGTCGGGTAAGGTACATCCCAAAAGGGGCATTGTATTCTATGATGGGCCTGATGAGGGATGAATAAAGGCACGATTACCTCTCTTGATCTAGATGTGAAACCTTCGTGATGAGGTGGGCTATGTAGAAGGTCTTTCTAACCACTTTGGCAATGTGGTTTTCAAAGGAGAGATTGCTATCAACTTGGGTCCCCAGGTCCCTAATAACTTTCTCTGTACTTAATGGGTTTCCACCTATATAGTAATTTGTGGGCACATTGTTTTTGCCAAAGGGTATGACTATACATTTTTTGGCATTTAGCTTTAAACCATGGCGCTGGCACCAGTTATCTGTCTCTGTGAGACCTTTTTGAAGGATGTTTGTGTCAGCTGGAGAGTTGATTATGGCGCCCAGTTTGCAGTCGTCTGCGAACTTGGTGAGCCATAGTCCTCCCACATTTGCCTGTACCTCTGAAAATTATATACCGAACAAGAGTGGTCCCAGGACAGAACCCTGTGGGATGCCACTTGTGACCGGTTTCGAGTCTGACATGGCTCCAGCAACTCTCACTCTGTGGGTTCTGTCTTTGAGCCAGTCTGCGACCCATCTTGTGACATAGGGGTTTATATTTAAGCTGGATAGCTTATCTATGATGCCCGAGTGGGGTATTGTGTCAAATGCCTTTGCAAGGTCCAGATAGGCTGTGTGGACTACCTTCCCTTCATCTATGGCTTTGGTGACTGTTTCAAAGAAGTCAACCAGGTTCAAAAGGCAGGATCTGCCCTTGACAAAGCCGAACTGGGTAGGATCTAGTGTCTGTAGGTCCCCAATGTCTTTGTTTATGAGCTCCATGATGATCCTCTCCATAGCCTTGCAGACTAAGGTAGTCAGGCTTATGGGGCGATAGTTTCCAGGGTCCATAGAGGCTCCACCTTTGTGGAGTGGGACCACTGTTGCTGTACGCCATTCTGTGGGCACATATCCTGTAGTGAGGCTGAGATTGTATAGCTGTTTTATTTGAGGGATTAGTTCCTCTTGTAGTTCATGTAGGATGCAACCTGGGATGCCATCTGGTCCCATGGAAGCAGTGTTTTTTGCTTTGGAGAGGGCAGCCTTCACCTGAGCATCTGAGATGTTTGGGAGACAGCCCTCTGCTGGGATAGATACTTGCTCTTTTGGGGGGGAGGGGGTGGAGAAGTTTGCACTGAACCTGTCTGCCAGGATATTGGCGATGTCTGTGAGTTCAGTGTATTTTTTGTTATTTAGAATCAACTCAGAACAAGTCTGGGAGTTGCATCCCAGGTTTCTAACATAACTGAAAAAAGCCTTATGATTGTCTTTGGTGTCTTTGGTGTCCTGTGCAATTTTTCTCTCGAAGCTGGCCTTGGAGGATTTTATGAGGGATCATAATTTTTTGCTAGTACTGATCAGAGATGCCTTCCCTATTAGGGATTTTGCTCTATCATGTAGTAGCTTCCTCCTTCTGTTGTACAGTTTATTTATGGCAGGGGTCCACCAGACTGGACGCCTGCCTTTGGATGATTGGGTCTTGGTTTTGTTTGGCATTCCTGGAGATGTCCGTAGAATGCATTTATATAGGATTCTGCAGTTTGGGCTGTAGTTTCCACTGGCCCTGGGGCCTTGAAGGATTCCACTTCAGTTTTGAGAAGTGAGAAGTTTGCTTTTGAGAAGTTTTTCACTGTCGTTTTCTGGGCTGGGGGTGGTGTTGGGATGTGGACATCCAGAGAAATTAATTTATGGTCTGATCTTACCATTGAGGGATATACTTCTGGTGTGGAGCATAGAGTCCCCATGTTGGTAATGATCATGTCTAGTATGTTGTCCCCTCTTGTGAGAGTGGTGACTAGTTGTTCCATAGCATTTGAGTTTATAATTTCCAGGAATCTTTGGGCTAAGGTGCTGGGGCTTGAGTAGTGCTTCCAGTCAATGTTTGGGTAGTTGAAGTCGCCCAATATAATGGTGTTCGGAGAGATCTTCATGTTCTCCAATGTTTTCAGGAAAGCCGAATGGGATTCCTGACTTTGAGAGGGTGGTCTGTAGGATGCTATAAACTGAAAAGCAGTCTTGCCCACTGTTAGTTGCACATGGATGGTCTCCGATACTTCGTGCAATGCCACTAACCTGGAGGTGTGGATATCCTTGATAAATATGGAAACTCCCCTCCTTTTGTGGTTCGGTCCGGGTTTTGGGGCCGAAAAGCATGATATGAGGTATAGCCTGGTAGTGCTGGGGTGCTCTCTGGAGCCTTGAACCAGGTTTCTGTCACTGCACAGATATCGATGTTCTCCATACTGAGGAGAGCTTGAGTCGTGCATCTTGAGGTTAAGACTTCTGGCGTTTAGCAGCATTACCCTTAGTTTCTTGTTCCTTGTGCTGTCTATGGGGGTGGGTTTGACTTTTGAGCCTTGCCTAAAAAGCCACTATGGGCGTGGCAAGAGCCTTTGCCAATATCCGAAAGCCCAGTGGTGACAGGTGCAAGCCATCCCTAGCGAAGCAACGTGGCTTGTCGAGCATGTCATCCCAGGCAGACAGACACTGGATCCCCTTTGAATGACACCAAAATTTTAGCCAATTGTTAAAATCGATCATTTTGTCTTTGTACTGTGGCATCATTCTAGGTGAGGGTAAGATGCTGCTCAAGGTCAGGGTCATACCAGCCTGGGCTACATGATCAGAGAGCTCCTCTATGTCTCTTTTCATGTAGTCCAGGGAGGTACGTCTCAGGTCATTCACACCAGCATGTACAATGACTGAGTCATATTTGTATTTGCTTTGGAGTGACCTGAGTGCTTGCATTATGTGTCGGATCCT
The DNA here is from genome assembly GCF_019279795.1 of Protopterus annectens. Lineage (NCBI taxonomy): Eukaryota > Metazoa > Chordata > Ceratodontiformes > Protopteridae > Protopterus > Protopterus annectens. Next base: position 1,001,116,271 of record NC_056725.1, on the reverse strand, counting down.
AGCACCCGACAGGCAGCTCACTGTGACCTTCTCTATATTCAGTCTGGTGAGCGGGACGTCAGTGTGTCTGACAATAGAGTCACCTATAACAAGAGTATCAGGTGTGTTATTCAGCCTTAAGGGCTGTGGCTGCTTGGCACACTGACTTTGTGGGTTATGTGTTGTGTGTGTTTTGTTTTGAGGTAGCATTTGCTTGGATGTCTGCTTTGGAGGTCTCTGTTGCTTAGGTAGATTTTTATTTAGAGCCTCCGAGTATGTTTTTGTGTATTTATGTGTTTGGTTCGCTGATGTGGTGGGACTATGTGATACTGGAATTGTGTTGTGTGAGGTTACCTTCTCCTCCTGACTGGTTACACCAGTTTTGAGATGAGAGAGCTCAGCCTCCAGTTTGGCTAAATAGTTGCATCTCTCACATATATTTGAACCTGTTTGGAGGAGGAGAGGGTTGTCGGTGTACATGAGACAGTTGTAACATTGCCTCAAAATTCCCAGATTCACCAGCTGGACTGGAGAGGAAACCATTGACTGACCTTTGGACATGCTAGAGTAATTAGGAAACTGAATTTAAGACGGACCAATAGAGGACAGGGTAATCGTAGAGAGTATAAGAGTAAGTAGTGCTTATGGTTTAATAGTGCTAACTTGTAGGATTACTTAATTGGACCAGTGAAGGGCCTTAGAATGAGAATATGGTGTTTAAATTGAGAGATAGAGCAGTTCTAAGGGAAAAAGTGAAGAGCAGACTTTGTGGAGCCAGGAATAGTTTAAACCCAACTAAGCGGCGCTGCCCGCTGTTGTGCTATGCACAAAAATGCGCAAAACCACGCAAAAGAGGGTTTTAAGAGAGGAAGATGAAGGAGTTTTGGAATTGACCCAAAATGGCCAATAAAACTACAGTTTCAAGTCAGTAACCACTCCCACAGGGGCAGGCAGGCTGCTCAATGTTTTTCACTGCCACTGATCAACAGAGAGACTTTCCTTTAGCCCAAGCAAAAAATGGCCTCACAGAAACTTACAAACAGTTCAAGAACAGCAAGCCTGTAACTGAACTTTTTTAAATCTCAGAAAAGTGGGAAAAAAGCAAGATTTTTTTTTTGTTTTTTTCAGAGATAGCAGAGGTTAACAAGTATCACCAAGTTATAACAGTGCAGTTAATGACCCCACACAAGAGTGCTAGGCCAAAGACAGATAAAATGCAAGTTTTGAGAAAAAAAACGATTTTAAAAATAAGTGCAAACAGGAAATTCAGTATACAGCTCTAAGTTGTGCTCTAAATACAGTTACTAATGCAGAAATCAAATTTAACAAGCCAGAAAATGCTCAAAATAGGCGGCTATGCAGAAAAACTTAGCAAATAAACAGAGGAAAAATACTTAAAGTCTCAAAAGTGGCTCCTTTCTTCTCTCAGCGTTTTCTCCTCTTGGTGGGTGCTTCACCAACAGTCAACAAGCCTGAAAAGACACCAAAACCACGAGGCAACCAGGTTTTAAGAGAGGAAGATGAAGGAGTTTTGGAATTGACCCAGAATGGCCAATAAAACTACAGTTTCAAGTCAGTAACCACTCCCACAGGGGCAGGCAGGCTGCTCAATGTTTTTTACTGCCACTGAATCAACAGAGAGACTTTCCTTTAGCCCAAGCAAAAAATGGCCTCACAGAAACTTACAAACAGTTCAAGAACAGCAAGCCTGTAACTGAACTTTTTTAAATCTCAGAAAAGTGGGAAAAAAGCAAGATTGTTTTTGTTTTTTTTGTTTTTTCAGAGATAGCAGGGGTTAACAAGTATCAACAAGTTATAACAGTGCAGTAAATGACCCCACACAAGAATGCTAGGCCAAAGACAGATAAAATGCAAGTTTTGAGAAAAAAACGATTTTAAAAATAAGTGCAAATAGGAAATTCAGTAAACAGCTCTAGGTTGTACTCTAAATACAGTTACTAATGCAGAAATCAAATTTAACAAGCCAGAAAATGCTCAAAATAGGCGGCTATGCAGAAAAACTTAGCAAATAAACAGAGGAAAAATACTTAAAGTCTCAAAAGTGGCTCCTTTCTTCTCTCAGCATTTTCTCCTCTTGCTGGGTGCTTCACCAACAGCCAACAAGCCTGAAAAGACACCAAAACCATGAGGCAACCAGGTTTTAAGAGAGGAAGATGAAGGAGTTTTGGAATTGACCTAGAATGGCCAATAAAACTACAGTTTCAAGTCAGTAACCACTCCCACAGGGGCAGACAGGCTGCTCAATGTTTTTCACTGCCACTGAATCAACAGAGAGACTTTCCTTTAGCCCAAGCAAAAAATGGCCTCATAGAAACTTACAAACAGTTCAAGAACAGCAAGCCTGTAACTGAACTTTTTTAAATCTCAGAAAAGTGGGAAAAAAGCAAGATTTTTTTTGTTTTTTTGTTTTTTCAGAGATAGCAGAGGTTAACAAGTATCAACAAATTATAACAGTGCAGTAAATGACCCCACACAAGAGTGCTAGGCCAAAGACAGATAAAATGCAAGTTTTGAGAAAAAAATGATTTTAAAAATAAGTGCAAACAGGAAATTCAGTAAACAGCTCTAGGTTGTGCTCTAAATACAGTTACTAATGCAGAAATCAAATGTAACAAGCCAGAAAATGCTCAAAATAGGTGGCTATGCAGAAAAACTTAGCAAATAAACAGAGGAAAATACTTAAAGTCTCAAAAGTGGCTCTTTCTTCTCTCAGCATTTTCTCCTCTTGATGGGTGCTTCACTAACCGCCAACAAGCCTGAAAAGATGCCAAAACCATGAGGCAACCAGGTTTTAAGAGAGGAAGATGAAGGAGTTTTGGAATTGACCCAGAATGGCCAATAAAACTACAGTTTCAAGTCAGTAACCACTCCCACAGGGGCAGGCAGGCTGCTCAATGTTTTTCACTGCCACTGATCAACAGAGAGACTTTCCTTTAGCCCAAGCAAAAAATGGCCTCACAGAAACTTACAAACAAAAATGTCAAATGCTTTGTACAGGTTGAGGTATGTGGTGTGTATTGTTTTACCTTCATCCATTGCTTTGGTGAGCATTTCAAAAACATTTACCAGGGTGAGTAAACATGACCTGCCCTTGAAGAATCCAAACTGAGGAGGATCCAGTTTTTGGAAGTTCCCTATGTCTTGATTAATTAATTTCAAGATAATCCTTTCTGTGGTTTTGCATATGAGGCTGGATAGACTTACGGGTCTGTATTGCCGGGATTTCTGGAAGGTCCTCCCTTATCCAAGGGAATGACTGTAGCCGTACACCATTCACTTGGTACAAAATCTGTATAGAGGCTGATATTGAACAGTGTTGGTAGGGGTGTGGCTAAATTGCGATTCATTCTAATTAAGATGCATCCAGGGATACTGTCAGGATGCATCTGTATAATATTTTTAGCTTTGGATAGCATTTTTAATACAAGGTCCTGTGTGTTAACTGGAGGTGGGCTAGTTTCAGGTATATCCTGAGGGACAGATGGAGGGGAGAGAGTGCTAAAGTTAGAGCTAAATTTATCAGGCAGTAGGTACCCTATATCTTCAGTCTCAGTCTAGGTAATTCACTCACAATCGGCTCAGCACATTAATGCATTGTGCTTTTGAGATTACGAACTTCACTAAAAAATGCCTTGTGATTGTCTCTGGCTTGGGTAGCTATTTTAGCCTCAAGTTGGCTTTGATGGACTTAATTAAGCTCTTGAGTTGTTTGTTTATTGCAGTGACAAGGGCTCTAACAGTCTGGGAATTACCCTTCTTACTTTTGGTCAAAATTCTTTTCCTTTTATTACAAAGCTTGTTGATATTATGATTCTACTTGTGGGTTTATTTCTAGGGTGTGTCTTGCCCTTGTTCCTGTGGAGTAAAGCTGCATCTCTGCAACAGTTTACATGCTGGCATAGTATGGTAATGTACATTTCTGCATATTTGGTGGAGTTAACTGGGTTTGATCAGGATTTGAAGCTTACCAATATATCACCTAGGAGTAGGTAGTTTGTGTTAAAGAAATTTCTTAAGGTACCTTTGATGGAAGGAATCTCTGGATTCAATTTTATTTCAAAGGAGACTGCTTTATGGTCAGACCTAGCAAGTGATGAAAATACACAAGGGATCATGCAAGGTGCTCCCATATTAGTAAGGATAAGATTCAAGATGTTATTCTCTGTAATGGGTACTCTAATTGTTCCAGAGCATTTGTATTGACGAGGTCCAGGAATTTCTGTACTTGTACACTAGGGTTGCTGTAGGTTTCCCAGTCTATAGATGGATAGTTTAGATCACCTAAGAAAATGGTATTGGTTTTAATACTGAGTGATTCTAGTCCCAATAGATAGGCATTGTGGCTTTCTTTTGTCATATAGTCAGTTTTATAGCTAGGTTTTATATGGCACAGAACATTTTTGATGGTTAATTGGACATGAAGAAGCTCTAGTGCATCACTCTGCTTCATCAGCCTTGATGTCTATCTCTGCTGGATTTTGAGTCATATACCTCCACCTTTTTAAACTCTCCTGGGCAGTAGCTGCTCTAAATCTGTAGAAGGTGTTATACTTCTGCACAGCCATAGTGCTCACTGCTATTTTAAACCACATCTCAGTCACTACACAGAGGTCAATACCATCCAGGGTGAGAAGAGCTTGTAAGGAATGGAGTTTCGTCTTCAGGTTCCTAGCATTTATCAGTAACAACTTCATATTTTACTTTACTTGTTTTGTTGTGTTTATCAGGTTGGCATTGCATAAACAGGTGCTGTAGGGGTGGACAATGTCTTTGCCAGTAATCAGAACCCTAGAGGGGACAGATGCAGACCATCCTTGGCGAAGCAGCATGGCCTGTCAATCATATCCTCCCAGGCTGACAAATATTGGACTCCCTTTAAATGACACCAACACCTAAGCTGTTTATTAAGTGAATTATTTTTTTGCTCATGTCAAGGCATCATCCCTGGAGAAGGTAGAAACAGCTCAGTGGTAGGGTCATACCTGGCTTGGACACATAGCCTGAGAGCTCCATCATGTATCTCTTCATATAATCCAGTGAGGTGCATCAGAAGTCATTGACACCAGCACGAATTATGACAGAGTCATACTCATACTTTTTGTTCAAGGACTTGAGTGCATGCATGATCTGATAGATCCTGGTACCAGACAAGCAACTAGCTATCACTCAGGCTGTTAAGATGCACATCTGTATGTCTTACAATGGAGTCACCTATAATAAGAATGTCTGGTTGGGTTGATGCCTACCGAATGAGCTCAGCACCTGTGACCTTAAGACTCCTTGCCCTATGTGAGGAAATTTGCTTAATATGCTGAATGTGCTTTCTGGCTATATTATTCTTGGAGATCTTTGAGGTTTAGGCAAGATAATCTGTATAACCTCATCATATGATGGATTATGTATATTGTGAGGACCTTGGAGAGGTGTAATGTGTGGTGTATTGCTGATGATTTTGGTGTCTGAGTTTTCTGTGTGAGATATTTGCCTTTAGTGATAATGTATATGTACATCTGTCTCAAACTGTGTTATGCTGCTTGAGTAATACACGATCATCAGACAGCATGAGACAATTCTTACATTGCCTCAAGACACCCATCTCAATCAGGCTGGCTAGAGAAGTTGTGAGGAAGTGCTGGTCCATGATACCAACAGGAATGACCTGTAGGCAGGGGTAACTATAACTGCTTGGCATTTGGTTTTAGAGTAATGTTTGGGTGCACTTGCTGCTCAGCATACCTCTCAACTGTACAAATTTTCACAGAATGTCCAGATTTTTGCTCATATTTGTGGTGCTTTTTTCAAAAAATTGTAGTTTTCTGGCAAATTAGTGGCAAACCATTGCAAACTGAAGTTAGAGAATAATGACAGGCATTTGAGTTTCAGACTTCATGCACTTCTGAAAATTCATGCTAATGCAAAACCTGTTATTATATCAACTTTCTAAGTTTGTAAGAACAATATTTAAAATTTGTCCCACTTTTATTAATGGCTTTGTCCAGATTTCTTGCTCTAAGAGCTTGAGAGGTATGTTGCTGAGTGGTTAATTTTCAGTACAAAACAACTAGTATGGAAATTATATTCTGCAAGTAGCAAGAACCAGTAACCTTATTTTAGTAAAAAAACTCACTAGTTTGATAATAAAAATCAGTGCAAGCAATATCAGTACAATTCAATATTAAGCGATTTCATCAAATGTCTTTTAGCCTGGTGAGCAGTTTAAGGGGATAGATTTTGCAAAAACGTTAAGTATGTACATATTGTCAATCAACAGCAAATAAAAATGGAGAGGAAGGGAATTATGTTGTCAAATTATCATAAGGGGCAGACAACACCAAATACACTGGATTTAAGAACACACCTACAACAGGTTAGGAAGAAGGAAAAAAACAATTAGATCATTAGGTGTTAAGTTCTGAAGTAGCCTGACATACCATTCAGTACACAAGAATAAAATCAGGGCTTGATGACAACAGTTAGACCACTTAATAATGTAGTGCAACTATGTACTGCAATCATTAATACAGGCTCAAAGACCTTAGCTAAAGCAGATGCAGAGAAATGAAAACCTCTATCTGCCTTTGTCTGTCTAGTAGAACTATTGCAGACTCTTAATATTACAGATAAAAGCATTAGCATAGATTTCTTCAGTGTTGTAATCCCAAAACCTTTTAAGATGAGTATTTCATGAAAAAGAGGTGCTTAAGCTGATTTTCTCTTGTTATTCCAGACAAAGGAAGATACACTGTTGGAAATTTGTGTATGTCATTTATTATTTGACAACAAGGACACCACCAATGAACTCAAAGCTGTTAGTAAAACATGTACTATAGAAAAACTTTAATTCATAAATAAAGTCACGTACTAAGTTCTTTTCTCTTATAATAAACACTTCATCAGAGTGACACAAAGAAATTTAAGTTAATTTATACAATACACAACCAATCAGAAGGCAACATTAATTAATGGATTAAATGGTAAAACTAGTAAGGCTGATTGAAAGTAAAAACAATCACAGTAAAAAGTGACCTAACTATAATAGATACACACTATAATAATTATATACATAAAATAAATACACCAGAATGAACAATGTAAACGCGATGTATATAAATGTGAATGCCTTAAAAAATGATATAATATATATGAGTGTATATATGAAATATATACAATTATATAAATAAACTTTTCTAAAAGTTTTTTTTTTAATTAAATAATACCTGCTTTGACCTTAAAAAGCTGGAAATGGTTATAGAGTCATTGATACCAGGTACATGTGAGGCATTAAGCCTTACCTGCCAACCTAGCTCTTTTTCCAAGATAGCTTCAATGTCCCCACATAACAGAGTCACCAAAACCCAGTCAATAACAAAAAAGGTAAACTTCCTGACTTCAGAACATAAAATATAATGCCTATATAGGGCATTGGTGGTTTTCTTCCTATTAATTTGATATATATCTGTTCCCTTATCCTATCTCTCAACCTTCTATTAATTTTTTCCTACATAAAACACATTACTGGAGCTGCACAAAGCAAGATATACCACGTGTTGTATTGCAATTCACTTTTCTGAGGCAAGGAATGGTTCTAAAATGTTGGGGTCCACAGCATAGGAGCTTTCATGAATAAATCTGCACATTTTACAAAACACACATTTTTGCATGCAGCTATGACTCAATAAACATGTCTCTAAACCAAACCTCTAAAATACGCTTAATATTCTTCCCTCTTGAATATGTAATAATGGAGAATAAACTGCAACACTTTTATTATGTCTTCACTAAGGACTATATCTCATAACCTCCTGGCAATATTAACATACTGGGGTGTGGTTTAACTATAGGGGATAATAAATGATGGCATACCATCAGTCTCCTTTGAGGGGGTCTCAGCACTTGTATAACCCACTGGGGATGAATTGCCAAGAATTGGAGCAAATCAATCATACAGATGCATTACCACTTCACCTTGTATATCCTTTAAAAGTTGAATAGGATACCCCGTATCTAAGAATAAATAAATCAGATGATGTAGTTCAGAATAAAAATTTCCTTTGTCAGAAATGAGGAGAGATTGCCTAACCATCTGGCCCTTTACAACTGACTTCTTCTGAAACTGGGGTTGACAGCTCTCATAACATTTCCCCCCATGGCAAGTACAATATTAGCATCAAAAGGGGCACATACAGCACCCATGGCAACTCCTGAGATGTGGTGGAAAAATCCCCCTTCAAAAAATAGAACATTTTTGTTCAGAATCAAATCAAAAAGGGAAGTGACTATACATACGTCCTGAGTTAACATGCATGTATACTCTGATAAATATGAAGAAAAACACCTAAACCAATCTCATGGGGGATCCCAGTAAATAGGTGAAGAACACTGACAGTAAAAAATTTTACACTATCCAAATAGTCCAGATATTTTAAGATTTACACCAAGTGCCATCACTTAAAAAATGTTTTTCAGAACTCAATAAAGACTTCCATTTGTAATCAACAAATTTGGCCAGTGGTTCAGTTTTTTTAGGCCATAGATGAGACAATCAGTCTTAACAGTGGATCATAAACATTTTTTAGCTTTTTCTGCACTCAAGTATTCCCAAACATTATGGTCCATTTCACTTTGCAAGACCATGTCCAACATAAAAAAAATCTAATCTAGTGTAAACAATGTTGACCTGATTCAACAACACCCTTTCATAGGTGTTATCTCTTGACAAAAGTTGAAACATTTTAGAACAGTAGTCTAAACTATCCATAATCACCACCTCCACCCTTGTCCGGTGCTTCTATCATTAGTTAAATTGAAAAGAAGTTCCCTTTCCTCTGTAGATAAATTGGCATGGTTGAATCTCCTGTTCTTATAATAAGCATGTGTAAATTGGCCCTCACAAATATTTTTTTCAAAAATGGAAACCAGAGTGTTGGGGGTGGAAAGAAAGAAATCTTCACACTTGGCACACCATGACCTACATTAGTATTCACATTTCTATCAGCAAAAAAACATTTGAAATTACAATTCCTGGTGAAAAGTCTTAATTGAATAGTTGCTTGCAGAATGTCCAAGTTAAAACTAAGAATGAAAGTAAAACCTTTTTTAAAAATGGACAAATAAGTCTCCGAGCAACTAACATTAGAAAGGTTAAAAACTTTAAAAGAAGTAACTTCATTGTTGTCCATTAACAATCCATGACCGCATTTACAAGAATTCAGTTACTGAATCTACTCTGTCCCCTCCCCTGCCTCAAGGGTTGGAATATGCCCCTCGATGTTGGGGTTTCAAACCGGGCCTTATGCCATAATTGAAGTTTTGTGGACAAATGGCTAACCTCTTGGACCAGCTGACTTGTGGTTGTTCTACCCCCCCCCCCAAACATCATCAGCATTGTCATTGTTTTTTTGAACAGAATCAAGGTTGTCTCAGAAAAGTTAATTGCAATACAACACATGTAGTATATCTTGCTTTGTGCAGCTCATGTAATGTGTTTTATGTAGGAAAATGAATAGAAGGTGGAGAGATAGGATAAAGGAACACATTTATGAAATTAATAGGAAGAAGACCACCAATGCCCTATATTGGCATTCTATAATACATTCTGAATTTAGAAAGTTTACCTTTTTTGTTATTGATTGGATTTTTGTGACTCTGTTATGTGGGGACATTGAAGCACCTGTATAATGAAACCTGACAAGGGTGTGGAGGTGATGATTATGGATAGTTTAGACTATTCTAAAATGTTCCAACTTTTGTCAAGAGATAACACCTAGGAGAGGATGTTGTTGAACCAGATCAACATTGCTTATGCTAGATTGGATTTTGTTTGTGTGTGTTGGACGTGGCCTTGCAAAATGGACCATGATGTTAATACTTAAGTGTAGAAAATCCTAAAGCAGTGTCCATCTTTGGTATCCCCAAAATACATAAATATCCTTATGATCCACCATTAAGATGGATTGCTCAGCTAAGGGCTCAAAACTGAACCACTGCCTAAATTTGTTGACTAGAAATATAAATCTTTGCTGAGTTCTGAAAAACACATTTTAAGAGATTCATGACACTTGATGGAAATTTTAAATTCTTTGGGACATTTGGATAGGGTAATGTTTATTACTGTCAATGTTGTTGACCTACATACTCTGATCCCCACTGAGATTGGTTTAGAGTGGTTTACTTCATATGTATCAGACTAAATATCCATGTCAGCTCAGGATGTACATATGGTCACTTCTCTTTTGTATTTCGTTTCCAAGACCAACTTTCTATTTTTTAAAGGGGATTTTTTCCACCACATCTCTGGACTTACCATGGGTGCTGAATTCACCTCTATTTATACTAATATTGTACTTGACATGTGGGAACAGGTTGATGTACTTACCCCAGAGTTTCATTCATTGATACACAGCTATTTTAGATTTCTGGATGATGTGTTGATATTATAGAAGGAAAGTGTGGAGCAATGGGTAAATTTTTTCAGTTTATGGCAGAATTCAAGTGTTTTTTTTAAATTTACATACACTATTAATGCTGATAGTATTAATTATTTGGATATCTCTCTTGCTAAAGATTTAGTAAAGGGTTGTTATACTTCTACCATCTTTAGGAAAGAAATCTTTTCCAATAATTACTTTCATTATGAGGGCTGTCTCACCCAGTTTCAAAAGAAGTCAGTTGTAAATGGCCAGATGGTTAGGCTATCTCTCCTTATTTCTGACAAAGCAACTTTTTATTCTGACTTACATCATCTGATTTGCTTATTGTTAGATAGGGGTATCCTTTTCAGTTTTTAAAGGATATGATGTAAGGTAGTAATGCATCGGTATGATTGATTTGCTCCAATTATTTGCAATTCACATCCAATTGGGTCCACACATCTTGAGACCCCCTGTAAGGACACTGACAATATGCTGTCATGTATTATCTCCTATAGTTATACCACACCCCAGTATGTTAATATTGTCAGGAGGTTCTGGGATATTGTCTTTAGTGAAGACATACAAAAATTGTTGGGGTTTATTCTCCATTATTACTTATTCAAGAGGGAGGAATGTTAAGAGTATTTTAGAGTTTGATTCAGAGAAATGTTTATTGAGGCATAGCTGCATTCAAAATGCATTTTTTGTAAAATGTGCAGATTTATTCATGAAAGCTCCTATGCTGTGGCCCACCAACATAATAGAACCATTCCTTGTCCTGGAAAAGTAAATTGCAATACAACACATGTAGTATATCTTGCTTTGTGCAGCTCCTATAATGCATTTTATTTATGAAAACTCAACAGAAGGTTGAGAGATGGGATAAGAGAACACATTTATGAAATTAATAGAAAGAAGACCACCAATGCCCTATATACACATTATATGTCATGTTATGAATTTAGAAAGTTTATCTTTTTTGTTATTGATCAGGTTTTGATGACTTCATTATGTGGGGACATTGAAGCTATCTTGTAAGCAAAAGAGCTAGGTTGGCATGTAAGGCTTAATGCCTCATATGCCCCTGATATCAATGACATTATAACCATTTCCAACTTTTTAAGGTCAAAGCTGGTGTTATTTAATTTAAAAAAAAAATGTTTAGAAAAGTTTATTTATATAACTGTATATATTTCATATACACACTCTTTTACATGTATTATATCATTTTTTATACATTCAACTTTATATACATCACATTTACATTGTTCATCCTGGCGTATTTATTTTATATATGAAGTTATTATAGTGTTATATGTTATAGTTGTGTCACTTTCTATTGGGATTGTTTTTACTTTCAGTCAGCCTTATTAGTTTCAACATTTAATCCATTAATTAATGTTGCATTCTGATTGGTTGTTTATTGTACAAATGAACTTAAATTTCTTTATGTGTCACTCTGCTGAAGTCTTTATTATAAGACAAAAGCACTTAGTAGGTGACTTTATTTGTGAATTAAAGTTTTTCTATAGTATGTGTTTTACTAGCAGGTTTGGGTTTGTTGCTGACATCTGTGTTTTTATTTAGTTGTTATTTGTGCTTTATATTTATTATTTGGTTTTTGGAACATGTTGTCATTGGCAGAAAAAAAAAACTGGAATGAAAAGCAATTTGATAGTTTTGACTCTACCCTTTAAAGAAATCCTAAATCCTCTGCAGTCAATAACCACAAAAATGTTATTCCAAGCTACTCTAATATTTAGATCTGCTATAGATAAGCAAATTTTATTCCAATCAGTATCTGGTACTTTGAAAAGTGTGAGCTCTGCATAAAATGGAGGGAAGCTTCCAAATTTCTGAATTTATGGAATGCCTCTTTGAAAGGGAAGACCTCTGTTTTTCCAGGTTCTAGGTTTAGGTCTAGGAGTAGTACAAATTCCTGCAAAACAAAGGACAGTTTTGACACTGTTTGGTGGGATTCTGCATTAATACCAGGCCGTTATTCACCAAAGAAACAACACTGTTGGTAACACCAAGCATTAACCATCACTGCTTATTCTGACTTTCAAAATCCAGTATAATTCCTAGAATGCAATCAATGTGATCATTGTAAAGATTTATTTGTGCTGAATAGTTAGTGATTTATACTTCTTTAGTATCACTTATAGTTCCAGAGATATGGATATTTGTTTCATCTGTGAGGCTATAACTTGATTTTCTTAAAAAATTCAGGATGCAGCTATTGGAACATAGAATACAAAATCCAGAAGTCCACTGCAAGACATAAGTTAACTAAGAGCTTGTTTTGAAGCTGTTAGGGAATACTATTCAGTCCAAACTCCCTAGCTCTGTCCTATGCAGTTAGACTTCTACTATTTAAAACCATCTGGAAGCATTTCTTAAAATGAGAGATAAACTGCCAGCTTATTGTATACATATTCCTGTTTTTCTCTCAGAGGGAGGAAAGATGCTTTCTTTGCAGATAGGGATAAAAGGATTAGATAATCATTTTGCATCTGTGGTGTGCCTCATGCTGATGTTCTTTACTTTGTCTAGGATGAATTTTAATATATAATTTTTATTGAGGTCATAAATATGCTTTCATGACTGCTTCCTATCTCAACATCTGCACCCTGATCGATTTGTATTGGGTAGCTACTCTGATAACAGAGCATAACAGTTTATATACTTGGAGATATATAGTTAGTTTTTTTAAAGGAACATGTGAAGCTCATATACATTTTCATATTAAAATATGTCAATTGGCAATGCTATAGCTCCCAAATTTTCACCTACAGCAGTCATAAAATATCATAGACTTCTACATCCACTAAGCACAGGTGCATAATGCCAATGGACTCACAACAATCTCTTCTTTAACCCCAAAAAGTTGATTATAATGTTGTTTACTCTAAAATAAAATCTACAAAATTTCCTGACTCTGGTTTAACAGATAATAATGGCATGCCCCTTCTCAACATCACACTATAAAGAGATTTCAATTTAAAATGATATCCTATTCTATCTTATTCTTTGATAAGCATTAAGATGATATAGTCAGAAAAATGATGATGCATCAAAAAGTATGATACATCTTCTTTCTATTGATGCTTACTGTGCTACAGCAAAGACTGTCCTCATCCCCAGATTAGAATATGCCCCTTTTTTAATAACTCTCATTCTAGCTCCAGTACCAACAAGAGACAGACAGCCGAAAAATCAAACCTATAGCTTCATCCTCCTTGCTGATGCTCATTCCCACCACTGGAACCTACCGAATCATTTCACGTGGCGTCCAGCAGAACTCACTGCTTTTTTATGATTAAACAACAGTGGTGTTTGTCTCCTCTATCAAAACTACCCTTCATGCAGAGAATCTGCCCCCCTTTGTGATAATATGTGTGAAGTCATTACATTTTTAATCCCCTGCTTTAAAATACCCATAGGGGAAAATGCTTCCACTGAATAGAGAATTGATAAATGCAATCATTTATCAGAAAAAGGTAAAATGGAAGACATTTTGGTCACCAATAAGAAAAGATTAAAAGAAAACCTAAGAGTGCCTCCTTAATTATTTTGTATGTAAATGTTTCCATGACTGTGGATAAAACCCTTATAGTTAATGAGCATATGCATTTATATTAATGATTTTTTTTTACTTTTATTTTTCTCTTACATTTGTAGTACCTTGTGAAGATACTATGTCATGGTGTGTGTGTGAGATATACTTTTTTCTAATACTTGTTGGCCATATCATCAAATTTCATTTTCGCAAGATGAAAATCATGAAAACAAAATACCCGAATGGTCAATTTTACCCAGGGCAATTGCCCCAAATGCCCTTTTGTACAATGTACTGCAAATCTGGAGTTGGTGTATATAGTTAGGGGGGTGTGGGGGACAAAGCCACCCACATTGGGTGTGTAAGGGCATAGCGCTACAACTAGGTGAGTTTTATTTGCTCTGGTGTGTGTTTCATTGAAGTATGGATAAATGTTTACTTTACTCATTACTATATTTGTGTCTTTGTTTTGTACTACAATATTTTCATTGTCATATTGCCGAAAGGGGTCAGTTGCCTAGTTCACCTACTCAGATAAAAATTGTAATGAATAAATAAATAAAATAAGAGTTCTAAAGTTTCAGAATGTATTCCACTTTTATCTATGGCAGAATTAACACTGTTGTATGAGCAAAACCTTCATAAAGTTAATCTAATTCTAAGTAACCTAGACTAAACCCCTTGTTCATCAGACAGGTGACCAGACTCTTATAATACCAGTTTTGTTCAAGTCAATGCAAGTGTCCTGTTGGAAATTACACAGATGTAACTGCCCTAAAGTCTTTTAAAAAGTGTGAAATTTGCAAGGCTAGTATCTATAAAACAAATTGAAATATAGCTGGGTTAACACTGAATTATACCTTCTTTTTTTGCATGTTAAACATTTTGAGGCTGCATGAGGAAATATTTTGGAAGTATTGAGTGAAATCTCTCTATCATGTTTTCGTAGCAGTTATAGAATAAAGACTTTTTGGTGATTTATTTATTTATTTGCCTCCCCAGAGCTTACCATTGGCTAATCTCAAGAGCCATTCTTCATCCATTCAGGAGGTGATTTTCCCAATCTCCACTGGAAAAATCGCATCAGCCCAGTGTTTCCAAAGTGAATTCCTCCCAGTACCACTCCACTAGGACAGGCAGGGATGCCAAGCCCGTTACTCTACTTCCTCCTTGCCTAGCTCCTCCAGTGATTTGAATGTTAACTGAAAATATGTTGCCCTGGGTGCAGTAACGGTCCTGTTGCTGTGTGCCATGGAGCCAGTCTTGTTGCAGAATGGACCTTCTAGACTTGCAATTCTACTTGGATTATTTTTTTCAGCCAACCTAATGAATACCATTAAGTGGTGCATGCTACATGGCATTTATCACCTTTAATCACTTTATTAGTGACTGCTCTGAGCTGAAGGGTTCTAGACTATCACAATGAAGAGCTAGACATTCTCTTAGTTTACGGAGTCCATCACAGTATCCTGAGGTAGAAAAAAAGAAAGAAAGAAAGAAAGAAAGAAAGAAAGAAAGAAAGAAAGAAAGAAAGAAAGAGTGCAATAGGTGTAATTTAGCTCTTACTTGCATATAGACCTACATCATATTAATGTCATTTGTTTCTTCCATTTTTCAGCTTTTTCTGAGATTTCACTGTCAACTGCTTTGCAAAAGATATCTCATAATCCCTCATATAATCACACTTTTGAGGACAGTGAGTGATGAAAAACAGATAATATCTTCATTCCTTTGGGTGCAGACCTAAAATCTGATCATTGTCTAATTCAAGTTACCAAGATCAAAGGTGATTGCCATAGCACTGCAAGAATGTGGTAATGACAGTGTTTTTCAGTTTTACACTCAAAGTTTATGGATGAAATACAGACTGTGAGGTTATTCAGTTTAGTTGCGTTTGTCATTTTAATTGTGCACATAATGCTATATTGTTTCCTTAAACAAGCAATTAGTGAGCCCGTAGTAGAAACGAATAGCTTTAATGGTGATACCCAGAGTATTATTATGGATATACAGAAACATTTCGTAGAAATGCTTTTAAATCGAGTTTATACTTAACCCCAAGGTATTTTAACTCATTAACAGAAATGTTAACTTGGAACCCAAGTGTTAAAGCTATTTTACTCTGTTGTATACTTAAAAAAACTATGTTTGATTTGTCTAAATTTAATTTATAGTAAGACGTTTTTCTATCATTTAGAACTATATCCTGCAAGTATTCTAAGGAAATGGATGAATTATGCAGATAAATTAAATTAAAATTTTCAAAAGTAGTGATTTTCACATAAGTATTAAAAATGTTATTCCTTGAAATAGAGATTGATATAAAATTCATAAACACAAGTTCCAGGACTAAAAAAAGCAGCTGGAAAAGTGGTCAACCTTATTGACTGCTTGTTTTTATTTTAATAGTGGGAGAGTTAATGCAGTTATTTGAAAGATATTTGGAGGAAAATTCACATAGAATCTCAATGAGAGAACAAAAGGAAATCTAGACACTGTCAAAATATTTGCTAGCATCTAAGGCAAAAACAGCTTCCTGAGTAGGTCTACACATATTAGGATATAAAATCAGTACTATCATCTTAACTTGTACATGACTTATGTGCTGAAAACTCTTTAATCATTTCCACAGTAGATAAAAGGGGAAAGGCTATAATTTGGGACAAACTTCAATATGATGCTGAAGCCTATGATCAATTAAATGATCCCATGTTTTGCTTGACTTTAGATACTGATCCCACTTTACATTTTAAAAATGGGATTATGGGATTTCTTTATTGCTCTCCTTTTATGTGGAATCAGGCATTATTTCTGTGGATTTACAAAAAAAAAAAAAAAAAAAAAACAATTAATGATTTTTTTAACCCAGAATGTCAGACTTTTTTATTTATTGCCTGTGTTACACAAAAACATTTCTACCCTTCCTGATAGTTCTATAGTATTAAGTAATGG
>NC_056725.1:1001049345-1001094345 GCF_019279795.1 Protopterus annectens | reverse complement strand
TGACTTCCTATTAAGCTGTTTAGGATATTTAGAAAAGTAACTGCGGTGGTGTTGCTGCGGTAGCATTGTCGCCTCATAGCAAGATGTTGTCCCGTTCGATTCTCAGCTAGAGCGTCCTCTATGTGGAGGCATACGTAAATGCAGCGTACCTTCGTTGAAGGTTGTGCGTCAGGGCTGGTTACCCGGTACATAAAAATCCACTACTAATCATTAGCGGACCGGAGTTCCACTGTGGCGACCCCTAACCGGGAAAAGTCGAAAGACACAAACAAACAGGATATTTAGAAAAGTCTGTAATAAAGATAATAGAATACTGAGTTCAAATAGTTTATCAAATGCCAGAAAGTGTGTAATAGATCAATAAACAATGTGGAAATGTGTTTGTGACAACAAATAATTAGACTAATGCATAACAGCACAACAATGATAATGTTAAGTGATTGTAGGGACTGCAGACACACACACACACACACACACACACACACACACACACACACACACACACACACACACACACACACACACACACTGACCTTGTGCGTCAGCTCTAGTATAAATACAGTATTGACATTTATTTATGAAGCTGTGAGATCAAACAGCTTCAGAAATCAAGACCAGGTACAGTGCCTTCCAATCTCACCACCAGAAAGCTTGCTCCTAGAACAGTCTTACTGTATTCTCTACCCTTGTGCTTCTGCAAATATATATTGGCTTGCCATATATATACACAAGGAAATATCACTGGTATGCTGTCTTCACTAGGGCCACACTACTAATTCATGAAATAAATTTATGGTATCAAACTGAATCTTCAAACCTTAAACTGAAAGAAACTAGTGTCGTGCACCATATGTCATGCAAGGAAAGTCAGGACTACAGGCAAGTATTTATTTTACTAATGAAACTATCTGCACAAAAATCCTATGTGCATTCTGAAGTAAGTAGTGTTTAGCGCAATTCATCCTAAAATTGCCATGTCTCTGAAGAGGAGAAGATTTAGTAAAACAGTTTTTTTCTTGGGCTAAGCAAGGCAGATACCTTCATACAGGAATCTATACAAAATGAAGTGAAATGCTTTTTTATTTTATACATATAGGTAACCGATTGTATTAGTTTCATTTTCTTGCTGAGGAGATATTGAGGGCTTTCAACCTCGGATACATATTTGGTATGGTACATACCAACTATATCATTAAATTCAATGAACAGTCTTATAAAGGAAAACTAGAAGGGGACATAATTAACCTGGAAATTAGAATCAATTTCCTTACTGTGCCTGATAACAAATAACTAAACAAAAGTTTTCTAACAATTGTATTGTCCACAGGAAGGTTTCCATTAAACTGATAATAACTGACTAATTACCAAACTATAGTGATCATGTCACTCCTATTGATAATTCTGAAAAGATGTATATAAGTAGATAATCAAGCTTATCAATGACCACAGGATACTTTCTCTTATACAACATGGATTTGAACCAAATCTCAGCACCACAACTGCTCTCCACAGCATTAACAACACTGTTAAGCAATACGCAAACAATGGTGACCTATTCTCATCTATTTTTCTCATCCTCTCAAAAGCCTTTGACATGGTTTTGATCAGAAAATATTACATGAACTAGCATCTCTTGGTCTGACAACACAAAAGTGGAATGTGCGCTACTACAAATAAACCTACCCCAAGTGTTACTTGACAACAAATTTAAATATGACCAGAACCTACTGTAGGCAATCAAAAAGACACATTAGCAACTAGGATCACTATACAGAGCAAAACATTTTCTCAAAGAGTCTGCAAGGCAATCCATAACCACTGCCTACCTATTTCCACCTATTCTATACACATCCCCCATCTTTAAAAGTCTTTATATCATCCTTAAAACAAAACTTGAAGCATGTTATAATAAAATAGCCAAAGATGCATCAAATATCCCACTAAAAAACCCATCATCACATGGCTCTTGAAGCTTTCCACTGGCTAGAACTTCCCCACTACCTTACATAGTCACAGCTCATGATAGTCCATAACTTAATTCATTTCCTTGGAAAAAGTCCATCACTGAAAAATATTCTTCAGTGATACTACAGTTCTAGACTAGTACAATGAAGTAACAAATGTATCCACCCATCTTCTCTCCTCTCCCCGAATCTTCTCTCCTCTCTCCTCCTCTCATTTCCTCTTCTTTCTTCATCTCTCCTCTCCTTTCATCTCCACTCCTCTCTCCTCCTCTATTCTGCTCTTCTCTTCTCTCCTCACTCACTTATCCTAGCTAAAACGTCCTCACTACATTGTATAGTCAGAACTCATGATATTTCATAACTTAATTAATTTCCCTAAAAAAGTCCTTCATTGAAAAGTATTTTCCAACCATACTCCAGTTTTAGACAACTAGAAACTAGTAGCAAATGTACCATCTCCTCTGCTCTCCACACCTCCCCTTCCCTCTCCTCCCCTCTCCTCTCCTCCTCTCTTCACTCTTCTCCTCTCCCTTCCTCACCCTCCTCTCTTCTCCTCGCCTTTCCTCCCATTTTCTGTCCTCACTTTTTTCATCTTCTCCTCTCCTCTCATCTCTTCTCCTCTTCTCTCTTCTCCTGGCTAGAACTTCCACAATACCTTGTATAGTCACAACACATGATAGACAATAACTTAATTAATTTCCCTGAAAAATGTTCTTCATTGAAAATTATTTTCCATCCATACTCCAGTTCTAGACTACAAGAATCAAGTAACAAATGTGTGCTCTACTCTGCTCTCCTCTCCTCCCCTCCCATCTCCTCCCCTCCTCACCCCTCTTCTCTCATCTCCTGCCCTCTCCTCCACCCTCCTCCTTCCTCCTCTCCTCTCCTCTCCTCTCCAATCATTACTTCTCCATCCACACCTCTCCCCTCCTCTCCTCTTCTCTCCTATCCTCTCCTCTCCTGTCCTCTGCTCTTCTCTCATCTCTTGTCCTGGCTAGAGTTTCCCCATTGTCTTACATAGTCACAGCACATGATAGTACATAACTTAATTCATTTCCCTGAAAAAGTTCCATCACTGAAAAATATTCTCCAACCATACTCCCATTCTAGACTACTACAATCAATTAAATGTTTCCTCTCCTCTCCTCTCTTTGTCTCTCTTCTACTCTCCTCTCATCTCCCCTCCCCTATGAATATCTCCTCTCTTCTCCTCTCCTCCACTCTCCTCTCCTGGCTAGACATTCCCCACTACCTTGTATAGCCACAACTCTCAATAGCCTATAATGTAATCCATTTCCCTGAAAAATGTCCTTCATTGAAAAATATTCGCCAGCCATACTCCAGATCTAGACTACTTCAGTCAAGTAACAAATATCTCTTCTCCTCCTCTATCTTTTCCTCTCCTCTCCTCTACTCTACTCTCCTCTCCTCTCCTCCCTTCTCCTCTTCCTTCATACTCTCTCCTCTTTTGGCTAGAACTTCCCCAATACCTTGTATAGTCACAAATCACAATAGTCTATAACTTAATTCATTTCCCTGAAAAATGTCCTTCATTGAAAAATATTTTCCAGCCATAATCCATTTCTAGACTACTAGAATGAAGTAGCAAATGCGTCCTCCCCTCTCCTATCTTGTCCCCTCCTCCCCTCTCCACTCCTCTCACCTGCTCTCGTCTCCTCTTCTGCCCTCTCCTCTCATTTCCTATTCCTTCCTCTCCTCCCCTCTCTTCTGCTCTTCTCTCCCCTTCTCTCCACTTCTGTCCTCTCCTCCTCATCTCCTATACTTTCCTCTCCTGTCATCTCCTCTCCTTTCTCTCCTCTCCCCTCTTCTACTAGCTAGAACTTTCTCACAAACTTGTATAGTCACAACTCATTATAATCCATAATGTAATTCATTTCCCTGAAAAAAATGTCCTTCATTGAACAATATTCTCTAGCCATAATCCAGCTCTAGACTATTACAGTCAAGTAACAAATGTCTCTCCTCACCCCTCCTCTCTCCATGTAAACAATTTTGCTGGGGATTCTATATTCCTCCAACAAATCAATTAATATTGGAAATCTATACCACTACAAACAAAACAGACAGACAAGATGCATACCCTGAAGTTACTACTAGAACAGTATCCAAGTAAAAAATTGTTTCTGTTACTGCTCATTTCCCAGCTAGAATATTTTTGGGCCACACCTGCTTCCTTTTCTCAAAACTTGTTTTTCCACTTCCTTCTTTCTAACATTTGTAAAGAAAGATACTCCCTAAACCATAAGGAGTAACATTGTTTACATAATTTATATCAATCAGAAGCTCTAAGTTTCAAGACTCAATCTCAACTTCTCTCTAATTAGATCAATTACTATCTCACTGTCTCCCCCTCTGTCACTGGTTTATCACACTCTCTCCTCATCTATCCAAAACGAATACTCCTTATAACAGTCCAAGTAGCAACAACCATTCTCACTGATAGCACTATTGAAATTAATGAGCCAAACATTTTCCAGGTCAGATACAACACTGTCTTTATGTAAAGCAACTATAGCTGCTTTTAATTAGGGTTTTGGCAGATACTATGTGGAGAGGTCAAGATTAAAAAGTTTAGAAAGGGGGCATGCAATAATGTTCATTGTGCTAACAATTTTGCAGCCTGGTATACTGTCTTATCTCATGGGGATGTCACTTTTTATTCTAGCACTAGCTTCCTGAGTCATCTCCATACTAATAATTGGGACTAGCAGTTTTAAAAGATTCAAAGGATGGGATATTGAAGTATGTAGGAAGGGGAAATTTAAGCTCTGTTGGCCAGGGATGGCATTTACTATGAATTTGGTAACAGAAAGGATAGTGCTGGTTTCATTGAGTTCAGTGTTGTATTAAACGTGACTTCTAATGCTTCAATTATACTTGAAAAAGTTCTGTGATTATATTCAAAAAGTTATCTACCTTCAATTCACATCCAGGCTTTCCTTTTTAATGGCATGTTTAAGATCCTTGCAGAAATCCTTATATTCTTCTTTCTGGAAAATGGTAGAATTTTTTTAGGTAAATCATTATCATTTTTCCTTGTATTATAAAGCTTGTTTATTTGAGAGTTCTATCATACGTGTTTAAGCCCTGAATTTCCTACCATACTTATGTCTAGTAAGTACTGACATACCTAAAAATTGTTTGAGATAGGTATAAAAATCATGGGCAATTCTGGTGGCTTTAATGATTTGTTCAGTAGGGAAGAAAGCAATTTTGAGTTCTTAAACCATCCATGCCTATCTTGCCTTTTTGTATACTTTCATTACACAACCATAGCTTCTTATCTCATTCTGATATTTTTTTAGAGCTGGCTTCCTAAATATAGTGTTGTACTAATTAATAACAGGCAGGATAACAAAGTACAAGGTTTATGTAGAAAAACAACACCATGCCTGTAAATCTAAGATATCCTGCACTGGATAGATTAATCACTGTTTTTCATTTTGTTACTTGTATGTTCATATTCATATTCAAATTTTCATAACTGAGAGCTTTGTGTTATTGAGGGTCATGGTTTGAAATGCTGTGGTGTGAAACAGAAAAATATACTGTTACTATCCTTGTATACCACACTCACTATACTGGATATATTGCTAGTTATCTACTAGTAGTTATGAAGATATGCCCAAACCCCACATGATTTACAAACTGTTGCATGGCATCAGGTGAAACAGTAAATGATGCATAAGGAAGACATTTCAAACCATGACCGTCAATAATACATAGCTCTCAGTATTGTAAATTGCCTATGATATTTGCATTTTAATTTGTATGTTTGAGAAATGTTTATTTGCTTTGTTAAAAAATATGCATAACATTTCATAATTTTTAAAATATCTAAAAAATAAGCAGTAAAAAAGGATTCCTTACTGTCATGTGAAAATCCAAGTCTGGCTGCAAAAAAATGTGCTCAAACTATATATCTAGCTTTTAATGATTCCAAGATATGGAAAGTTGTTTGTAAAACTTTAGAGAAAAATATAATTCATGTTTGTATGCATTTGAATGTATTACAGTATTGATGTACAGACTGTGGATATGTAATTCTTGTTTTTGTGCATTATAATACAGATTCGATAAAGCATACATGATAGAAGATAGTTTTGCATTCAGTAAGTGGCTCTACATAGTAGTTTTAGTAGTTTTTGAAAATTGTATTGTACTTGTTTACTTAGTTGATATTAGCTTTGTAATATATGTATATGGAGCCTTGCTCCCCAGGCCTCCATTGAAAACAGGCTCATTTTCAGCCTAATATAATTAACTGGTTAACGAACTGCAAATAAATAAATAAATAAATAAATACATGGTTTGTAGAACTGCACAGAGCTGCACAAACAAGGTAAACACCATGGCATGTTAATTACAGCATAAGCAGTTGAAGTGTATACTAATCAACCAATCCAAAATGGATGAGCTATTCATCAAGCTATAAAGCAATCATGGTGACTCAGTGCTGGTTTTCCCTGCAAATTCCAAAACATATTGGAATACAGCCATAGAAAGGAGTCTACACAAAAATAATGTTAGGAGCTGCTGTTGCTTTTATTCATGTGTATATGCAACAAGCTGAAGTCTGTGCTGCTGCTGCTGCTAATAGACCAAGGCCAAGAAGGAGAAGAGTTTTCAGACCCCATTTAACATATCACAATCTACATCATATGGAAATTGTAGAGAGATATAGGGTGGATAGAGACACACTACAGGAACTCTGCAATCTCTGTCATCCTCACCTCAGAGCCAGGGCAAACCAAGGGGAACCTATGCCAGTGGAGGCAAAGATTTGTGTAGCCCTTAGAATTTTAGCTTAAGGTACCTTTCAGAGACCAAAAGAGGAATGTCACAAGCATCAGCATGCCAGTGACCACATATACTTCCCTCCTACTCCTGAGGATAGAGCCAGAAATATGCAGGAGTTCTGACCTGTAGCACAATCTCCTAAAGTACAGGGTTCCACAGATTGTACACACATATAGAAATTCCAACTGTATCAGGTGTTCACTAGCGGAGATATCCAACAGGGTCATTTACTGGGGGATGTAGGTTATGCACTTGAACTGTGGCTGATGACATCCATCAGAAATGCACATACACCTGTTGAAGAATGCCATAATGAGGCACATGCTCAAACCAGAAATATCATAGAGCATGTGCTTGGGCTGCTGAAGTCATGTTTCGGGTGCCTGGATACATCTGGGGGAGACCTACAGTACAATCCACGTGCATGTACTGAAATATTCATAGGATGTGCCATGCTACAAAAGGGTCTATATTACATATCCGAACGCCTAAATGTTCGAATCGCTAAAGATCAACCTTTAGCGATCGAACATTTAAATGTTCGAACATGTAATAAAATAAAATAAAAAAAAAAATAAAAAATAAAGCAAAAGGAAAGAGTTTAAGCAGGGGGGGCAAGCCCTCTTGCACCCCCCACATCCCCCACTACTTAAATATACCAACTTCGAGATCACACTTCAGTGTGCTACAGTACGGATATGGGAAATTTCCCATTCCCTACACTGTAGCATGATCTTGGAGTTGGTATATTTAAGTAGGGGGGTGCGGGGGGTGCAGGGGTGCTTGCCCCCCTGCTTACACCCTTTAGTTTTTTTTTTTTTATTTTTATTCATATTCGAACATTTAAATGTTCGATCGCTAAAGGTCGATCTTTAGTGATTCGAACATTTAAGCGTTCGGATATGTAATATAGACCCGCTACACAATACCATCCTGAGAAAACAGCCTCCACATCATTAGCAAGGGGAAGGGGCACATATTCTACCACCACAGTTACATGCAGGGAGGAGACATCAGCTGCTGTGGGTGAAGGAAGACGTAGGCATCCTCAATTTGCCCTCGCATCGGTGAAGAGGCAATGCATAGCATACTTACTCACCACCTAAGGTGCTAAAACCTTCCTTCTATGCACATACATATAGTAATATTGATGCCAGGCAATGATCATAACCTTTACCTACCCGTTTAATGGCTGTGGACTGCTAACATCAAACAGAGTCAGCCCTGAACTAAAACTGTTGCAACTGCTGAATTAACAATGTTAAGTGTTGAACCTGGAGTGTATTGTGTAATAATATGAATGAATAACATATCCTTGCATGTTATTACATGGTAGAGTAAGCAAGTAAAATGTGGATGATTTGTAAAGAAATTAACATATGACAGCGGAAACTTATGGAACTTATATGTACACATTGTTAATTAGTAGACGTCAGGCATCAAAGATTTACACAGTCATATCTCTAAAAAGTACTGATGGTCACCAACTGCCCTCAGTTTAGCACATCTATATAATAACATCAATAGCTTAGGTTGTCAAATGCTAAATTATCGACACCTAAGCATCGAATGCTTAAAATAGTGACTGGCTACATCATCTAATTATTTCCTCGGGAAAGAATTCAGGTGGTCATCCATAAGCAAAATAAACAAACACACCCAAAGATAATGGGTGGCTGTGACACACCACACCCCCTAACTAAACATACCAACTCTGAGATTGTTATACATTGGGGAAAGGGCAAATCCCCAATAACGCCCACGAGAATTATTTCCTGAGTAAAGAATTCGATGATGTGGCTGTTCGCTATTCTAAGCGTTTGACGCTTTGGTGCTGATGATTAAGCATTCGACAACCTAAACTATTGACAGCTCAATAGAAACCCAGTTTAGCACCATACATTTGTACTGGAAAATCATTAGGTAGGGAAGTTAGAATGTAATGAGACAGAGTTCAATTTCAGACTTCACAACACTCACAAGATCATTAACAATACTGATGCAAAAAAGTTTGGTGATATCAAGTCTCTAAATTTCTAAAACCAATACAAAGTCTGTCACACCAACCAACTGCATGTCCACGCTCACCACATCCATAAATCTTATCTTAGGCCTTCCTCTTTTCCTGTTACCTGGTAGCTTCATCCTTAGCATCTTTTTCCCAATATACTCAGCATCCCTCCTCAGCACATGTCCAAACCAACGTAACCTTGCCTCTCTGGCTTTGTCTCCAAACCTTCCAACCTGGGCTGACCCTCTAATATACTTATTCCTAATCCTGTCCACCCTCATCACACCCAGTGCAAACCTTAGCATCTTTATCTCTGCCACATCCAGCTCAAACCCCTGCCTTTTTGTCAATGCCACTGTCTCCAACCCATATAACATAGCTGGTCTCACTACCCTCTTGTAGACCTTCCCTTTCACTCTTACAGGTACTTGTCTGTCACAAATCACTCTTGACACTCTTCTCCACCCACTCCATCCTGCCTGTACTCTCTTTGTCACCTCTCTTCCACACTCACCGGTACTCTGAACTATTGACCCCAAGTAATTAAACTCATCCACCTTTGCCACCTCTACTACTTGCATCCTCACCATTCTTCTATCCTCCCTCTCATTCACACACATATATTCTGTCTTAGTCCTGCTGACTTTCATTCTTCTTCTCTCTAGAGCATATCTCCATCTCTCCAGGGTCTCCTCCACCTGTTCCCTACTCTCACTACAGATAACAATGTCATCTTCAAACATCATAGTCCATGGGGACTCCCGTCTAATCTCGTCTGTCAACCTGTCCATCACCATTGCAAATAAGAAAGGGCTCAGAGCTGATCCTTTATGTAACCCCACCTTCACCTTAAACGCATCCGTCACTCCCACCGCAGACCTCACCACTGTCACACTACCCTCGTACATATGCTGTACCACTCTTACATACTTCTCTGACACTCCTGACTTCCTCATACAATACCACAACTCCTCTCTAGGCACCCTGTCATATGCTGTCTCTAAGTCTACAAAAACACAATGCAACTCCTTCTGACATTCTCTGTACTTCTCCATCAACAGTCTCAGAGCACCATCACATCTGTAGTGCTCTTTTCCGGCATGAAACCATACTGCTGTTCACTAATCATCACGTCCCTTTTTAACCTAGCTTCCACTACTCTTTCCCATAACTTCATGCTGTGACTGATCAATTTAATTCCTTTGTAGTTACTACAGCTCTGCACATCACCCTTATTCTTAAAAATCGGTACCAAAACACTTTTTCTCCATTCCTGAGGCATCCTCTCACTTTCTAAGATTTCATTAAACAATCTGGTTAAAAACTCCACTGCCATTTCACCTGAACACCTCCATGCTTCCACAGGTATGTCATCTGGGCCAACAGCCTTTCCATTCTTCATTCTCTTCATAGCTATCCTTACTTCCTCCTTGCTAATCCATTGTACTTTATGATTCACTATCCCTACATCATCCAACCTTCTCTCCCTCTCATTCTCTTCATTCATCATCCCCTCAAAGTACTCTTTCCATCTCCTCAACACACTCTCCTCGCTTGTGAGTATGTTTCCCTCATTATCCTTTATTACCTTTAAGAACAAGACAATACTCAGAAAACAAAGGCAGTTACCTCAGAGTTCAGAATTACAGGAAATATTTTCAAACAACATTGCATGACAGTCTCAAATAAATACAGAAAACATCTAAACTAATCCTTATATATTCCTATTTATATCTAAAAGATAGTATGCCCTAAATCTTACTTACAGACAACACACAGGTAGAAGTGCTGAGTGGGTGTTTCTAAGTCCAAGACAAAATATAAAATGCCTGGTCTCTCTCTGAGAGAGTTCTTACGTTAATAATAAACATTACTGCTGGCTTAGCTTGGATGACAGCACTCTTTGTCACCTGACTTCAGTTCCCAGACTAACAGAAACATTACAGAATTTAACATTTCTGTGTGAAAAATACAAATCTCTCAGATGTTTGCTCAGAACTGGAAGTAGTAAAACATTTAAACACTTTTACATTTTAGACCGAGTAATTACTTTTCTCCAAGACAATAGAAAAACCTCTAGCTCTAGACATTTTGTCTGCTTTACTGAAACTGAGAGATAACACAATTGTAAAACAAGTTCAACTTATTTTCTTGATGTTTTGCAAGTTAACTCTGTATGTTCCAGCTTCCACTATTAAAACGTACATATGCACAGGTATATAGTTTATATACATTTATGTTATTTTCCAGTAGGGTACACTGTGAACACATTCTTGAAGCTCAGTACTGTACAAACCCTGTTCAACACACACTTCTGCAAAAGTAGTTTAATATACACCTAACATATAGTTATCTTACATTTGTAAGACAAGCATATGACTCACAGAACATTCCTGTTTGTGCTCCCCCAATCAATTCACAAATGACATATGATTACTTATACAATTCCAGTCACAGATTACCATGTACAGATAATTGTATGGTCCCTATGTAGGATAGTCCTGGAAGACGTTAAGCAAAAGTTAACGACATCATCGCAATTAATGGTAACACAGGGGGTAATCCTTCTCCCCCCTTTATATGTCCATCAGCTAGTCTTTCAACAAGAACTTGGATGACAAGTTTAACCTAAGCCAATGTGCAATCAATCAGAATGTGGTGGTAACTGTAGCAACCTTAACCCGCCAAAAATATCTTGTTGAACAGAGGTAATATATTGATTTGAATCATTTTACTATACAACAGTATTTAACAATTGAGATACAAAAGCCTACTTGGAAACTTATCCTGTAACATGCTTGCTGTCCCTGAAACAGTAGCACCAATGTCAAGGATGTGCTGTTCTGCACTTTCCTGGGAGCTGTCTGGATCCTGGACAATGGACAGAAACTCTACATTTGCTGTTAGTGGTCACTCTGTACCAGTCCCCCACCGGTTCCTATCTGATCACTGGCTACTGCAGCTGCTCTCCTGCATGCCGATGAGATCATGTCAGTGGCCCTATGGTGCACCTGATCATATGTCCTGCTATGTCTGTCTACTGCATTCATGTCTACAACTATCTGCTGCCAAATATTCTGCCTAAAATTTCTCCATGTCCTCTCTCAAGCAAGAAGGCACCATGTTCCCTAAAAGCTTCTAGAATGACCTGATACTCAGGCCCACTGAAGGGTGGTATTTGGAGATTGAGACACCTGAGTGCCATTATCCTAGGTGTTCTAAAAGACAACAGAAGGCTAATACACATGACTATCACATAACTACAAAATAACTATTCCCAGATAAAAGAGAAAAGGTAGCATTTCAGTATGACCCACTGGTGAAACATAAAAGAGTGTAAAGATTTGAAATATGAAAAACAGGCCGGATGCAAAAAAGGACAGTAACAGTGGTGACATATTCCTATTTGTGCTACAACATAAAGACAGATTTGCTCCCATCCACCAACAGAACAGGCAAATGACACCTTTTCTTAACAAACCATCATTGAAATACTAAAAGTGTTATCAAATGAATTGTCCCTGAAACATGTCTACAGATTTAACACAGAACATTCCATTTTAAGGTATGCCAATCATGTATATCTGTGAAATGCCCTGACAAGCATGCCCATGCCATCAGTACACTTCTAACTAATGCATACAGATACAGGTCTAGCCTTTGTTAATAAATATAAATATATATATATATATATATATATATATATATATATATATATATATATATATATATATAAACTAGTAAACATATTTTACTTAATGACATTTCAGTGTATGCAGTATGTAGCTACAATATGCAAGCATACCTTCTCAAATTCAGTAATTTTCTTTGCAGATATACCCCAAAGTAATAGCCTCTTTTCTGTGTTCTCCACATAAACCTCCTCAGCTCAATTTCCCTAGCTACATGGTTTCCTTTTTATTGCATAGATTCAAGGCTGTCAGCATGGTGAAGATGCAAATCAGGTGTGAACTCATTAGAATTGCTGAATCCCAAATACTTAGCTCCACATAGCAGATGTGAACATAGTGCAGGCACACCATCAGTGTTTGCTCCTAATGGAGTGCAACTGTGAATGATTAGTGATAGGGAGAAGGAAAGCACAACAGCAATGCAGACTGCCCTACATCCAGTGGGTGTGTCAGGTTAGACTTACAAATTGTTACTTGTACTTTTGTATTAGTTGGAAATATAAGTAAGCAGCACACAATTCACAGGTTCTATTTATTAACATCAAGCCTACCCTTCATTTTTTGGCAACTGCATATTATACTATTGCCATTTAATATTCTCACATGTCTTAAGGACAATGAAATAGAATGGCTTACAGAGTGTATGTCTCAGATTACTGGTCAGGTAAGAGAAGAATGAGCAACAAACACAGAAATGTAAGACAGAGATGCATATTTGCAAGTAATACTCTTAACTGGTTGTGTGATCTCTCAGGTCACTACCTTCAAAATTAATACATATAGAAATAACTGGTATATGGTTTTGTAGTACTATAGATGATGTTGCAATTTGGTTGTATGCAGAATGATTTCAGTTCTTTGCTGCACAGGTGTTTGTGTGACAAGGAAGGATAAGGCACCATTACTGTATCTGAAAGTTTCATTGGAGTGAGAGTTTAAATCCAGACCTGTGTAAGCATATTTCATATTTACTAACATTTTGTAGTGTTTATGTCATAGATTGCTTTTCCTCATTTCTCATTTCAACTACTTTTCCCTTTCACGGGGCAGTGTTTGCATGGTATGTGGCTTTGTGCAAACAAGGGAAATGAAGAAAAATGAATGTCTGGTTTGGCTTATCTCATTTGTGTGAAGTGCAGCAGTGCACAAACTCAGACTAGTGGCTACCCAGGAAGCAGATCACCTGCAGAACACCTGCAAACAGAGCAACTGTAAAAAGGGCAAAGGTCAAAAAGATACATTGTTGCAATTTTTGCTTTCCATCGTGCAACTTCACTTAGCTGTGTTGCATGGCATTTAGCAAAGTTCACAAACAGTTGCAGACATCGAACTCCTGCAGACAGGACTCAGATAGCCAATAATTGGAACCAGATACATTCAATTAATTATGTTGGTTACTCAGCAAACTTGCTAAGTGGCATTGAGTGGTGGTTATCACAGAGAACTTAGCAATGATTAGGAAATTAGAGCATGCCATGTAACTACTTCTGTGGTAGCAGGTGTAATTGTAGGGCTGGAGTACAGATGATCCTGGGTTCTGGTACAGGTTGCCCTATTGTTACTATTGTGACAGTCTAGTTTATAACAATGAAATGAAAAATAACAAAGTTATTTCAACAGTTCAATGGCAACAGGTGTAAGTGTAGGACTGCCATACACATTGTCCTGGGTTCTAATACAGGATACTCCATATGATTTTACTGCTGTTCCACTTCCCATTATAGTCACTCTCACTTATAACACACTAGAAAGTGGACAACATATAAATTATATGTATGAGGGACAAGACACCTTTATTGTGTTTTCAGATATATGACTGAGGATATACTGTCTACTATATTTCTGTAAGTATAATTTTACTATCTGGATTTGCATGGCCTTCACAATTACACAAGTCACATATACAACTGTATCTACATACAATCACCTTGTCAGGGCACACACACATACATGTGCAACATCTCAAATTGTCACCTATATTTATCTATGATTCCTGACTATGCCTGAGCAGCATTAAAATCAATGCTGTGGAAGAAAATATTCTGTCCTTTATTTCTAGGTTTGAATCCCACAGTATAAAAATCGATTTTATCAGTATTGTTGTTGTGTCTTTCGGCTTTTCCCAGTTAGTGGTCGCCACAGCGGAACTCCGGTCCGCTAATGATTGGCAGTAGATTTTTACCTGCCGAGTTGCCAGCTCTGACACACAACCTTCAATGAAGGTATGCCCATTCACGCATGTGTCCACACAGAAGACGCTCTAGCTGAGAATCGAACAGGACAACATCTTACTGTGAGGTGACAATGCTACCGCAGCACCACCCAAAGGCAAAAACAAATGTGTCATCTCATTACAATTATGCCCCCAGTGCATGTGTGCAAAATTAACTCACCTAACAGTCACCTTCCAATTTCAAATATATATTTCTTGGCTACAGCAGTACACACCCCTCAAACTAAGGCTAAGTGTCAGATTCCAGTTTCAATTATTTATTTCCTCCCTGCTTGGCACTACTGCTCTCCACTTAACATTAGGCAAATGTGGTTGATATAATTGCTCGAGTTTGCACACTACCAGTAAATGAGATAAATGAAATTGGTGGGACAGCACCAGTTTCCATTCCTCTAGTTTAGCTGATAGACATGGCTGGCATTACAGAGAAATGTGTCCAGTTTAGGACACAGAGATGGGGTGCCCAGGAGTCCAGGATATTTATTGGACTCCTGGTAAACTGCCACAGCCAAAGGCTTCTGCAGGGGGACTATTCTGGCTCCCAGTACAAATCTGAGGTGTAGAATAGTTGGCTATGGCTATATACAGTACCACTGACATCCCATGCTCTGGAGAGTAGCATGGGCATCATTTTAATGAGCTACACAGGTTAAAAAGGGATACCCACAGTCATTGGTTAAATGGCTTTGAGACTGAGAATACTCCACAGCTATATAAGCATGCCAATAAGAAAGAATATGTAATATCTAGAAAGGTAAATATTGGTAAGTGGGTATGCATAATGCTCTTCTGTTCTTTTTTGTTCTTTCCTCAGCTGCTGCCAAACACAAGCTCAATAGACAGGTGCATGTTGATTGACTGGAGAGACCGAGGGAAGCAAGTGGCATGTATGCAGCACAACAGAAGTGTTATTGTAGCTTTGAAAGTTAAAGATATGCTTTTTGAGTTTTAATGCAATGGCATCAAATTGAGCATGCATATCTCAACTATAAAATTAAGTATGCATGCATTACTCAGTAGCACAAACCAACTCTAGGAGTCAAATCTTAGACTGCAGTCAGATGTTGTGGGTTCAAATACCATGAATCACAACTATACAATACTGTTATTTCTTCAACAATAATTACTTTAAATTAAAAACTATATACCAGTGGCACAAATGCCCTACTGTTAACTGTATTTTGTATAACTGGAACACACATATGTGCACTATATGCACATTTCAAGGATTACTTTCAGCAATTTGTAGTATAGTGTCTGTCTGTTAGGAAAGATATTTAAATGTAATACTTCAGATAAAAGAGTTATATAATTGTGTTAATACATTGTATGTCACATATGATGGTACTAATTGTGATGAAAGGAGATGCTGCCAGCACAGCTAGTGGGGATTTTGTAAATAATTATATGTCATTGGTGAATATCAAAATGATTTATACAAGATGCCTGTGTTACAAATGCATTAGAACTATATGTCATATGTATATTAAATTGCTTGTACAGATGTGTGTACTGAAAATGTATTTGTAGAGTGCTGTGATTAAAATGTAACCACTGTTTGCCGTACTGGAAGAGAACAAAAATGTATTGTAACTGTTTAAATGTATATGCTTAACAGAGGAAACTCAATCCAGCAAACTTTAAAAAAAATCTGAAATTAAATTACTTTATAAGCTACACAACAAAGAGGCTATCTCTCAAGTTTTCAATGCAGCTAGAGACCCAAGGTCTGTACTAAGGAGTATTTATTTATTGATTTATTTATTATTGACATTTGTTAACTGGGTTTGTCCAACAGGGCTTGTGGCCCATTTTCAGTGGAGACCCGAAGAGAAAAGTTCCAGTAGTACATTTTTAAACAAGTACAATTTTAAACAATATTGATATAATAGCAGTTATAGCAAAAAGATTCACATATGTTGGGTTGCCTGGATAAAGTTAAAGCTGCATTACAAAGAAGCTTAGTAACATAATTTTACATTGACATAGTTCAATAGGTCAACAATAACATTTTTTGTTTATATACAATTATGCAAATGCATAGTAGACACATTGGAGAGAGAGGTGTAATGAGGTACTAAGTGTGGACCTTTTGAGCGTACATAAAGGGAAGGAAGACTAGGTGGGGTCATGGCAAGGGCAGGTCCTGGAATTGAGAAAATAAGCTTTAGTTCATTTTTAAAGTGTGAGGTGTGGGAGATTGAACGTAAGTTAAGGGAAAATTTGTTCCAAGCATGGGCAAGGGAGTGTTTGTAGAGTAGTTTGCCTACTGACGTTTTTGGGTGGTAGACATCAAGTAATTGTTGGTTAGAAGTACAGAGTGTCTGGGATGGGATGTAGAAGGAGACTAAGGAAGATAGAGGTGGACAGAAGGAGGTTTTATAAAGAATAGAGTGTAGCATATGAAACTGATAAGATAGCAGAAATTGGGGAAGCTCAAGCCATTGAAGAGAGTTTAAAGAAATGCAGTGGTGTGAGTTGTATGGGGAGTTAGTAATGAATCTGGCTATTTTATGGTAAGTCTGTTGGAGTTTGTTTAGAGTGGAGGCCTGGATATTGGTAAGAACTGGGGCAGCATATAAGAGGGAGAGGAGGAGGAGTGCCTGGCCCAGGGTTAGTCTAGATTCAGCGGTTAGGAATTTTTTTTGTAGCAATATAGCAGACCTAGTTTCTGGTTTGTTTTTTTTATACACTTGTGTATGTGTAGGTTGAACTTTAGTTCATCATCGATAATGACCCCTAGGAGTTTTGTGTGGGTGTGAGGTTGGATAGTTGTATTGTTAGAAGATGTAATAAAAAAAGGAGGTTTTGTAATGAGAAACAGAATGGAGAAGGGAAAAGTAGAGTTTGGTCTTTTGGGGATTTAGGATCAGTAGGTTGTGAGAGAGCCATTGTTCAGTGGATAGCTTGGCTTGTTGGGTCAGGGAGTGTAGTTCAGGAATGTTATTTGAGATGGATATAATTGTAGAGTCATCGGCATACTGAATAAGGGAGGATGTTTTGCTTGAGGTGTAAAAATCATTGTTGAAGATGTTAATCAAAAGGGGTCCCAAGATCGAGCCTTGGGGAACACAGTGGAGATGGGAAAGAAAGGTGAGGACTATGAGAGCCATTTATCAGATTGTTCCCTGCCAGATAGTTAAGTATTAAACCAGGCAAGTGCGGATGGGGATAGGTGGAGATTTGCAAGTTTGGATAGTAGTAGTAAAGGATGAGAGACAGTATCAAAGGCTTTGGAGAGATCTAGGAAGAGACAGGAAATTAGTTTATTGTTGTCTAGGGCCTCTGCAATGATATGAGTGAAGGAGAGGAGGGCAGTGGTGGTGTTGTGGTGAGGATGAAATCCATTTTGGGTAGGGGTAAGTGGTGCATGAAGAGGTGATTGAGAAGTTGCGAGTGAATAAATTTTTCTAATATCTTGGAGGGAGGACAGAAT
Organism: Protopterus annectens; assembly: GCF_019279795.1. Classification (NCBI taxonomy): domain Eukaryota; kingdom Metazoa; phylum Chordata; order Ceratodontiformes; family Protopteridae; genus Protopterus; species Protopterus annectens. Next base: position 1,001,076,188 of record NC_056725.1, on the reverse strand, counting down.
GGCAATGGGTCAGTAGTGTGAGGGGTCAGTGGAGTTTCCATTTTTATGAAGAGGGATAGTACAGAAAGATTCCTAAAGGTTGGGGACAGTTGATTCCAGAATAGATTGATTAATTAGTATAGATACAGGATAGGCAATTGAGTCAGCAGCAAGTTTGAGGAATGTCGCAGACAGATTGTCAGTGGAAGGAGAGCAAGGTTTTAGCCTGAGTAGTAGAGATTTCATTTAAGCAATGGGAACTGGCTCAAATGAAAACAAAGTTGTGTTAGTGGGCCTTGGAGAGGTTGGTGTCAAAGTAGTGTTTGGCTTAGAGGTTACCAGATTTTGGATGGAAGAGATAAAGTGTTTATTCATGAGGGTATCTCTTTCCTGAGAGGAAGAGTTAGGGTATGGGGAGGGATTAGAGGGCTTTCCAGAATAGAGGATGTTTTTGAGAGTTGACCAAAATTTTCGAGGATTGGCTTTGTTGTTCAGCTGAGCAGAGCTATAGTATAACTTTCTGTATTGTTCTTGGAGTGAACTAATTGCTACTTTTGAAGCATGAAGAAATGCTATTGTTTTATGACTTCCAGCATCTGCCAAAGATCTGAGGAAAAACCCTTGTCTGTATATTTTTACAGGTAGATGCTAAATTCTGCCAGCTTCTAGCAACTGGAGTTTTGGCTTGGGAACTAGACGTCAGATGACCAGAAATGCTGGCATTCTGCAAGCTATCCCATCAATAATATTTTAGATATTAATTTAAGAAGTCTCTTAGTGGCAGAAAGCATTTGGTATTGGGTCTTGGACCTGACAAGAAACATTCACCAAAACATCTGCCTTACTCTAATGAAGTAGGTTTCTAGGGAATGGTATAACTCTCTTAGATGCAGTCAGGAATATAGTTAAGCTTAGTTTAGATGTTTTTCTTTATTTGTGTGAGCCTATACTGCAATGTTGTTTTAAATATTTCCTGTGGTTTTAAACTCTGATGTCACTTTGAATACATATTTAGTATTTTCTTATTCTTATATTTCTTATTAAATATACTTAAACCTTTCATTGTGGCAAATTTGTGTAGAGATATTTAAGTTTTGAGAGTACTTGCATATTTATTTGTTGACACTGTGTGGGCCACTCCTAATAGCCTTGCTCTTGGTCCAGCTACCATTTGTATTAGTATTAATATTACACAGCAAGATTGGACTCCCTTTGTTAAAGGCCTTAAAGTTGCTGATAAGAAGTGACTGGTAGCAGTGAAAACTACCTTATAGTCTGGGCAGAAGGGGTCGTAGCTAGTAAACCTGTGCCAGCCTTTCCTAGGTGTGTGTGTGGTGTGTAATTCAAACCTCAAAGAGAGCATTTATCAGGTACTTGGGAAGGGACATAAAGTACTGGTTGGACAGAGAGGATGCTGGAGGTCTTGGCTTGGTCACTCACCTGAGACTGAGATCTCAACTCTATAGCTGTGCTAGTGGGGAGTCTTACTGGAGATCTGGAGAAAGAGGGAGAAATCAGCCCTGGACTGACTGTGGTCTCTATGTATTGTTAAGGGAAATTGCACTTGATACAGAGAGCTGCATCTAATAATATTGTATGTGTGTACTTGTTATCCTCCCAGTGAATGTCTCCCACAGTTGCAGTGGTAAGGATTGAGGATCCTTGGTTACTGGTCCAGTAGAGGTCATCACATCAGGTGGTAGTGGTTGGATCACCCCATTACATACTGGGATTTAGGGGTGTGGATACTGAACTCGTGTAGCCTGTAAACAGTGGTCACTAAAGAAGGTGTTTGCACTCACAGGCAGCCACATGGTAGACATTCAAAGTTTCATATCACAATCGTTTTTTTTATTTTTTGATAGCATAGTTAGTCAGGGTGAGCAGGCAAGGATGTCAGCGGAGGAGTATGGAAAGCTGACAAGGAACCATTTATCTGAGATGTACCAAGCCAAAGGACTGGGGCATGCCAACCTCACTAAAGGAGAAATGATTGCAACCTTAATCACAGCTGGATCACAGACCAGCAACCAGGAAGATGGCCAAATTGACCTTGGGGATGTACAACTCTCAGAAAATTGACAGATCAACTTTGCCACAGAGGACTTAAAAATCCATCTGGGGTTAAAGTGATTTAAACTGGAGGCCATAAGGTTGGAACTAGAATCAGCAGAGAGACTGCAGCATTTGGAGGCTGAAAAAAAAGGATAAAAAGATGGCATTAGAATCAGGAGAGAGGCTGAGACATCTGGAAGCCAAAGAAAATGAGAGGCAGAGGCAACATGAAAAGGAGATGCTGACTCCTCACCAGGGTCATGGAAGTAACAGAGAAATGAATAGCTGAACCTCAGAAGCAATAACAAGAGCTCTGGGTATGGTTCCTGTTCCCCTAAGTCCATGGTAAAGCTGTAACTTCTATTTCTAAATTGTCTGATACTGGTTGCTTAAATTATAATACAGTTAAAAATTGTTTATTGGAGTGTTTTAAGTTAACACCTGAAGCTTATAGAAAAAGGTTTCATGAGCATAGATGCAAGGCAGATGAAGGTGTGTGTGAATATATTGCTGAGTTAAGCACTTATTTTCATAGCTGGGTGAGTGGGTGTCAGGTCACCAGCTTTGAGAGGCTGGTAGACCTTTTCGTGAGGGAACAAGCCCTTAGCACTTTGCCTGAGGACATGAGAATTTGGTTGGCAGATAGAGAATGTAACATCGAAGATGAGTTTGGGAAAAAAACTCCTATACCTAGCAAGTAAAGCATTACTGCAAAGGAGAGGGATGCCCTGTGCTGCACATTGGTCTAAGGGAACCCATGTTGGGCAGCATAAACTGCAAATCACAAATGTAGCCAGCAGAAAAGGTGGAAATCAAAAGATTTTAATGTAAAAATCACATAACTAGGTAGAGGGTAGTAAGCCCAACTACCTGTCCCAAACTGGTTTTGGCTGTAATAGCCTTCTTCAGTGAGTAAACATAAGCCAATAGAAACCATTCATATATATAGGTATATATAGTAACACTAAGACAATTCATTGGTGCATTAAAATTGGTCATTAAGTCCAGGTGGGAACAAAGCCCCTAATTTAATAATCCATTTACGTTCCTTAAAGTTTAGTAAATCATGCCATCCTGATTTATCCCTACATTTTCCTGCAATGCAATCAATAACAGTAAAATAAAGAGATGCAGAGTTATGTTTACATACATGCAGATGCAAAAGACAAAAAACTGTTGAAATCCAAAAGCGTACCACGGAGACCTTGTACCAGCAACAACAGAAATGTAGTCTTAACGAATTTTATTTTTCACAAATGTTTTCGCCGCACAAAAGTGCAGCTTCCTCAGAGAAAACAAATTAACAATGAGGTAAAATGCACGCCCCTTTTATACAGGTCAAAAGGGAAATGACAACATGATAAGGCAAAACTCATTGTGATCTTGAAAAACAAATACAGAACTTCACAAAATCAACATATTCCGCAAGGAGAATATGCAAGCCATAATTCATGTTGATAATAACCATTTAGCAATATGAAATGTTACCAAAGAAATAAACATGAAATTAAAGTAAAATATTTAAAAAAATGTTTAAAAAAATATATATATGAAATCATAACATTAAAAATGGAAAAGTTCAACATGAAAGTCAATCTAGTAATAACTCATAAAAAATAAGTAATACTAAGCAACAATAAATTAAAAACTGGGTGAAGAAGTGCTAGTCACCCATTGTAAATATAAGGCATGGTAAACGCCTGTATGACATATAAGTGTTGTTTAATAAACAACTATAACTAATGAGACCTAAGCTGTAACTTGCCATAGGTGGTGCCTCAGCCAAAGCACACCACTTGAAGACAAGAACAAAGTAGGGAAAAACATTGGAAGAAACCTTCATGTATTGTTGCTTAGTATTACTTATTTTGTTAATTTGTTTTCTCTGAGGAAGCTGCACTTTTGTGTGGCGAAAACGTTTGTGAAAAATAAAATTCGTTAAGACTACATTTCTGTTGTTGCTGGTACAAGGTCTCCGTGGTACGCTTTTGGATGTTTACATACATGTTTATACAGAGCATTATAAGGCTGTTTATTCCTAATATCACTAAGATGCTCCTCAGTCCTGAGACGAAAAGGCCTAGAAGTTTGTCCCACATAGAATGAGGAGCATGTACATGTGCCTAAGTAGATCACCCACTTTGTACTACAGTTAGCCCAGAAGTTAATGTTAAAATATTCTGACGTATTACGACTACCGAATTCCCTCGTATGTTGAACCTTGTTGCAATGAGTACAGTGGCCACATGGTATGCAACCCAGCACTGGGCCACCTCTGAGTGTACGTTGAGTGGGAACAATAGAACTAGGTCCCACCCTCTTATAAAGGGAACCCAATGTACGTCCTCTCCTAAATGAGAAAGAGCATCTGTCACCCAAAAAAGGGTGTAATCTCTCCTCAGCCATTTGAATGTTACAATGTCTATTGATGATATTCATAAACCCACATGTATTGCATCCATATGCGGTCACCAGATGAACCAGAGGATTAGATAAATCTTTTTGTTTATCCTTGTATTGTAACAAGTAAGGTCTATGTTGGTTGGAAGCCCAGTGACAAGCAGTGCTGACAGTACCAGAAGGGTAACCTCTCTCACGAAACCTGTGAATTAAATCATACCTGGCATTTTCAAATGTTTGTTGGCTTGATCAGATCCTTTTGACTCTGAGGAATTGTGATTTAGGGATATTCCAGATGATATGTCGGGGGTGAAAGCTTGTAGCATGTAAAAGTGAGTTGTATTCAGGGAATTTCCTGAAAACCTGGGTAGCTAGGGTATCATCAGGTTTCCTGCTAACCTCAATATCAAGGAAAACAATTATCAATTTATGGAAATTTAGTTTAAACTCAATTCCCCATACATTGTCATTGAGATAGCCAATAAATTCATGTAAGTAAGTTTCATCCGACTTCCACACCACCCAACAATCATCCAGATATCACTTCCAAATGTCTAATTCATCAATATATAAATCATGAATAGAGTCATAAATGATAACCTCCTCAATATAAGCCATAACTAGGTCAGCATAGATGAGTGCAAAAGAAGCATCCATTGCTGTACCTTTGACCTGCCAAAACATTGGTCCTGGAAGTAGAATATGTTACTAGTAAGAACGTAGTCAGCCAGGCATACTAAAAAAGTATTAAAGCCTGGTAGGTATAAACCAGATCTTCCCAACCAAAAATCCAAAGCCTGCAAACCTGTCCAGTGGGGAATGTTCATGTAGTGAGATGTTACATCCAAGGTACACAACAGCCAATAGGGCTCCAATTGCATGTCAGAAATAATATCCAAGAATTGAGTTGTGTCCTGAATTCTGGCCCGTACCATGGGTAGTAGTGGTTTAAGATAGTGTGTCATTTTCACACTGAGGTTGATCGAAGGAAGGACACTGACGACACTCAGAGCTATAATATATAACATTAAGTATCCTGTTTTTTGTTTATTTTGTTCTTTATTTCTTTATTTAAAGCACTTTGTGTACTGTGTATTTTTCTAGCTAGTTTCACTGTATGTGAGGTATTAACTGGAAATTGTCCACTTTTATTATGCATCTGTTGGGTTGTTTGTTTCTGATAACTTGTTGCAGTTAAACTCTTTTTTCAAGAGGCTCCTTTGCTGTGTAAAACTTTCATTTAAAGGCTCACTGCTGCTTTTCAGCTGTGAGAAAAATTTCTGCAGTTTGTTTCCCACCCTCTCTCCCTGTGAGTATAGTGTTTTTATAGTTGGTGGCTTTGCAGTTGCCCACCTCTAGTATAAATTTGATCTGGGACCCTCCTCCCAGTCTAGTGTCATTACCTCATTCTACCCAGTACAGGGAGAACATTTGAGAAGGCCAATCAGCTTAGTTTCTGCTACTCCTTTCTCTCTTTCCTTTCTCTCTTTCCACTAAAAAAAAAATGTATCTGCTTTTACTGTATTTGTGTTTCTTCCTACTTTAATTTGCTTTTGCTTCATCTTAAAAGTACTCAATTGTATTTATTACTGCTGGTGTAACTCATTCTAAGACTTTTAGTTTAAGCACTTGGGCTTCAGACCAGTTGTTTTGCATTAAGAAGGTTTGTGGTCTGCGCTGTAGTGGCAGAACAGGTTGCTTACATCCTTCTAAGTTGGGAACTGCTGACTGAGGGCTCAGTGTCTGTTATTCTAAAAGTGTATTAATTCTGGTTTAAGCACTTGGGCTTCAAGCCAGTTATTTTACATTAAGAGGGATCGTGGTCTGCACTCTTGTGGCAGGAGAGGCTGGACTCTGCCCTTCTGAGCTGGGAATTTCTGGTTAAAGGCTTATAGTGCTTGCATATTTTAACTGCTTCTTACTGAAATTGGTATACCTTGTTTGCTGTAGCATAGACTAGATCCAGGCCTGCTGAATCTAGCTTTGTTTGTATAACTTGAGCACTAATCCAGGCATTATTTAAAGTATTCAGTTGTATTTATTACTGCTTGGTAGTAACTTGATTAAAGTGTAGCTAATATTCTAAGTCTTTTGGATTAAGCACTTGGGCTTCAGACCAGTTGTTTTACATTAGGAAGGTTTGTGGCCTGCACTGTGGTGGCAGGACAGGTAGCTTACATCCTTCTAAGTTGGGAACTGCTGATTGAGGGCTCAGTGTCTGTTATTCTAAAAGTGTATTAGTTCTAGTGTAAGCACTTGGGCTTCAGGCCAATTATTTTACATTAAGAAGGTTCATGGTCTGCATTCTTGTGGGAGGAGAGGCTGGACTCTGCCCTTCTGAGCTGGGAATTTCTGGTTAAAGGCTTATAGTGCCTGCATATTTGAACTGTTTCTTACTGAAATTGGTACACCTTGTTTGCTGTAGCATAGACTAGATCCAGGCCTGCTGAATCTAGCTTTGTTTGTATGCTTGTTGTTTGTTTGCTTGTTATTTCCCTGAAACGCTAATTTCACCTAAAACACGGCTTTTCAGTGCTTCTGTGGATCCCTAGTGATATCTGCATTGCTTACTGTACTTATTTCCTTGTTTCACTTGTAAGAAAGTTACTGTTTGTCATTTTTGCATTTAAGTTACCTGTAACACATTGCATTTAAGTTACCTGGCACTTGCTCACTGAGTCAGTACTAAAAAATTAAAAGCACTACAGACTCACAAAATCCCCTTGAGTACCTTGTTCCCCATTGGCCCTTTTTTCAATTATAAAGGAATTCCCAATACTATTCTAGCATGTCCAAAGGTCAGTTGTCAATCTCCTCTCTGGTCCAGCTGGTGAATCTGGGAATCTTGAGGCAATGTTACAACTGCCTCATGTACACAGACAACCCTCTCCTTCTCCCAACAAATTCCAACACATGTGAGAGATGCAACCATATAGCCAAACTAGAGGCTAAGCTCTCTCAACTCAGTACTGGCGTAACCAGTCAGGAGGAGAAGGAAACCACACACACTACAATTCCAGTCTCACATAGACCTACCACGACAGCAAACCAAACACATAAACACACAAAAACTTACTCGGAGGCTCTAAATAAAAATCTGCCTAAGCAGCAGAGACCACAAAAGCAGACACCCAAGAAATCGCTACCCCAAAACAAAACACGTGCAACACATAGCTCACAAAGCCAGTGTGCCGAACATTCACAGCCCTTAAGGCTAAACAACACACCTGATACACTTGTAATAGGTGACTCTATCATCAGGCACACTGACGTCCCACTCACCAGGCTGAACAAGGAGAAGGTCACAGTGAGCTGCCTGTCGGGCGCTAGGATCCACCACATAACACAAGCACTTAGGTCACTCCAAGGCAAGTACAAATATGACTCAGTCATTGTCCATGCTGGTGTGAATGACCTGAGATGTACTTCCCTGGACTACATGAAAAGAGACAAAGAGGAGCTCTCTGAGCATGTAGCCCAGGCCAGTATGACCCTGACCTTGAGTAGCATCTTACCCTCACCAAGAAGGATGCCACAATATGAAGACAAGATGATCAATTTCAACAATTGGCTTAAGTATTGGTGTCATTCAAAGGGGAACCAATGCCTGTCAGCCTGGGATGACATGCTCGACAAGCCATGATGCTTCGCTAGGGACAGCTTGCACCTGTCACCCCAGGGCTTTCGGATATTGGCAAAGGCTCTTGCTACCCCCATAGTGCCTTTTTTAGGCAAGGCTCAAAAGACAAACCCACCTCCATAGGTATCACAAGAGATAAGAAACTAAGAGTAATGCTACTCAATGCCAGAAGTCTAAACCTCAAGATGCACACACTCAAAACTCTCCTTAGCATGGAGAACATCAATATCTGTGCAGTAACAGAAACCTGGTTCAAGGCTCCAGAAAGCACCCCAGCACTACCAGGTTGTACCTCATACCATGCTTTTCAGCCCCAAAACTTGGACCGAACCACAAAAGAAGGGGGGAGTATCAATATTCATTAAAGATACCCATACCTCCAGGTTGGTGGCACAGCACAAAGCATCAGAGACTATCCATGTGCAACTAACAGTGGGTAAAACTGCCTTCCAGTTTATAGCCTGCTACAGACCACCCTCCCAAACCCAGGAACCCCAATCGGCCTTCCTGAGAACACTGGGAAATATGAAGGTCTCTCCAAACACCATTATATTGGGTGACTTCAACTACCCAATCATAGACTGGAAGCATTACTCTAGCTCCAACACCCTAGCCCAAAGGTTCCTAGAATGTATAAACTCAAATGCTATGGAACAACTTGTTACCACTCCCACAAGAGGGGAAAACATACTGGACCTGATCATCACCAACATGGAGTCTCTATGTTCCAGACCAGAAGTGTATCCCTCACTGTAAGATCAGACCATAAACTAATCTCACTGGATATTCACATCCCCGACCCCACCCCCTGCCCAGAAAACCACAGTGAAAAACTTTTCTAAAGCAAATTTCACACTCCTCCAAACCAAGATGGTATCCTTCAAAGCCCCCGGGCCTGTGGAAAATATGGCCCAGATCGCAGAATCCTTTATAAACGCATTCTATGAACACCTTCAGGAATGCATGGATCATGTAATCCCAAATAAAACAAAGACCCAATCCTCCAAAGGCAGACGTCCTGTCTGGTGGACCACAGCCATAAACAAACTATACAATAGAAGGAGGAAGCTACTACATGATAGAGCAAAATCCCAAAAAGGGAAGGCATCTCTGATCAGTATTAGCAAAAAACTACGGGCACTCATAAAATCGTCTAAGGCCAGCTTCAAGAGAAAAATTGCACAGGACACTAAGGATAATCACAAGGCTTTCTTTAGTTATGTTAGATACCTGGGTGGGAATTCCCAGATATGCTCAGAATTAGTCCAAAATGACAAAAAATACACCGAACCCACAGACATTGCCAACATCCTAGCTGAAAGGTTCAGCGCAAACTTCTCCCCCCACCACAACAAAAGGGCAAATATCTATCCCAGCATAGTGCTGTCCCCCTGACATCTCAGATGCTCAAGCAAAAAACACAGCATCAATGGGACCAGACGGCGTCCTAGGCTGTGTCCTACATGAACCCCAAGAAGAGCTAAACCCAAACATAAAACTACTGTTCAATCTCAGCCTTACTACAGGATATGTACCCAAAGAGTGGCATACAGCAACAGTGGTCCCTCTCCACAAAGGTGGTGCCTCAACGAATCCTGGAAACTATCGCCCCAGAAGTCTGACTAGCTTGGTCTGCAAAGCTATGGAAAGGATCATCATGGACCTCATAAATAAAGATATTGGGGACCTACAGACACTGGATCCTACCCAGTTCGGCTTTGTTAAGGGCAGATCCTGCCTCTTAAACCTGGTCAATTTTTTTGAAACAGTCATCACGGCCATTGACGAGGGGAAGGTGGTCCACACAGCCTACCTGAACCTACCTGACTCTTTCATAGTCCCCTATATCCCTTTGGAACTTTTTCAATGTGTTATCCTTTAAAATCTGTTCTAACTTAAATAATTCAGTTGTTAACTGATTCACCCCAGAGGTAAAAGACCCACTGGTTTCAAATTTGTTAACCTCCATACAAAGTGTTTCTACCTCCTGAATCCCTTGTTTGACAGCCCGTTCATAAAAGCCAGCTAATGCATCCACAAAACCCAAGGATGCTGATTGTTGAATCTGCGTCCACTCATCTGTTAATTCTTCATCAATATTATGTACCAAGGGCTGTACCTTCGCCCTCATGATCAAGGGTTAAATGTTTTAAATGTAACCAGTGGGGTAATGTAGCATATAGATTTCCACGGAGGCAAGGTGGTGAATAAAATGTAGGGAGCCAGCAAGTGAGAATGACAGAATGCCAGTGGTAAGTTGCCTGCAGACAACAAGGGTAACACTACCACAGAAGGTTATATCCTATCTTAGTGAATGGGAAACAGGCCACTGCTAAGTGAGACACAGCCTCTGACCTAACCATTGTGAAACCTTCAATGGTTAAAGAGGAGCAGTACTTAGTTGGGCAGTCTACTCCAGTCAAAGCTTTAGGAGGGACCCCATTCCAAATACTTTGGCTAGGGTTCACATTGACTAGGAGTGTGGAAAATGAAGCAATCAAGTAGGTGTGTTTGAGGATATCCCTGCAGATGTTGTGATAGTGAATGATTCTGATAATGTAGTACCTTGTGCGCATGCAGTTACATGCAGTCAGGCTTGGAAACAGGTATGTGGGTCTGGTAGTCTGGGGGGACTCAGACAAATCACACACTTGCAGCCAGGACTGGTAAGGTGCCTACTTCAGGGAATGAGCTCCCTCAAAGCCCTTGTTTTTCTTGTTCAATGATAGGACACATCCAAATAACGTATCACTTCACTATTAACCACCATTGTCAACCTCAAAAAGATGGTACTGTTGTTAATAAACTGAAAAAAATTCATCCAGTTTCTCTCTGGTATCCCTCCAAAAAATGATAATGTCATCCAAAAAAATGACCATACATCACTCAACTTTCAGAGTAACCAGAAACAAACACCTTGGTCATTTCCCACTCAGCTAATACCATACTGGCAAATGCAGGGGAACATGCCACTCCCATTGTCCCTCCCTTCTGCTGAATAACTGTTCTTCAAAAATCAAATAGTTGTTCTCCAGAAAGGCTTCCATTAATGCCCTAATAGTAAGAACCTTGTCATGGCTAAACCCGGAATTTTTCCACAGAAATTCATAAAACATTTCCAACCCTTCATGGTGGGGGATAACAGAAAAAAGGTCAATGACATCTATTGTAACCAACAAAAGTTGACCTGAATAAATCTGTGAGTTAACTTTAGATAAAAAATCCTACTAGTCCTTAAAAATATGTGGGAATTTATCCAATATACCCTTAACCTGAAAATCTACATATTTTGCCTGTGAGAAGGTTTTTAAGGCTTTAGCATCCATAATAGGTCTTAATAGTGGGTCACTGACACTCTTATGATTTTTCAGAATTCCGAACATTGTAGGTGTCCTAGGAGGGTCTACTTGACTTCTTTCAGTTTATTAACAACAGTACAACCTTTTTGAGGTTTACAGTGGAGGTTAATAGTTAAGTGATACATTATTTGGATGTATCCTTATCATTAAATGAGGAAAACAAGGGCTTTGAGTCTACTTTGCATAGGAAACCCACCTATTCCAACTCCCTTCTACATTTTAGTAGTGGGCATCCACTACATCAGAAAATGTCCATAATTAAAGGACAGTGTGTTAGATTAGCTAGAATGGTGAGTTGCAATGATGTCTGTATTAAGGAGTGACATATACTTAAGGAAATGTTATTGGTGAGGGGGTATCCGGACAAACTACTTAGTGAAGTGATTGGGGAGTAGTAAGTAAAAAAAAAAAAGGGTATTTGTAAACCCTTGTTAGGAAATACTACACCCTTGTCCTATGTGCAGCAAAATGGTACTGACACTGTGCAAAGACAAACCAATTACAAAGGAATCTCAATTTTACCATATAATCTTTGCTTCTATGGGATTAAAGAGGTCATAAGACATAACTGGAGTATTTTTTCAACAGATCAAAATATTAGGTCTAAAGTAGGAGAGAAACCTACCATAGTCTGTAAGAAAGATCTTTGTTTTAATAATTTGCTGGAAAGTAACAGTGTTAGAGTAGCTGACAGGGGTATGCACAAATGTGGAAGATGCCACCAATGTAACTTTATTTTAGAGGGTGAAAGTGTAAGAATATTAAAACCACTATTAAAGGTTATTGTTTTACTTCTGGGGTGGTTTACATGGCAATTTGTCAAATATGTCGAATGTTCTATATTGGTAAGACCAAGGGGCCATTTAGAAAGAGGATCTACCAACACCAATATGACATTTCAAGGCTAGATGATAAGAATACACTTGTAAAACATGGTAAAACCACCCAGAATATAATTTTAAATACATGGCTTTGGCAAAAGTGGAAATGGGTCCAAGAGGGGGACACTTAGATTTATTTTTGCAGTATAAAGAACTAAAGTGGCAAATAAAGTAAAATGCGAGTGTACCCCCAGGGCTCAATGATGTGATCTCTATTAGTTGTTTTAAATACGAAAGTTGAATATGCTTTTTAAAGAATTTTCTGTTTAGAGTATTTTAATTCAACTATATTGCATGTTTTGCTGTATGTTTAGAAATAGCATATGTACTGTGGTTTTAAGACAGGCTAGGCTGAAGCTGATTGATCAATTGAAAACCTGATTTTTTTTTTATTTTATTATACAAGTAGAGAATGTAGTATGTTTTTTCATTCTGAAGAAGTCATGTATACCATTGACAAAAGCGCTAAAATGTGTTTCAATAAAGAGAAACCATCATCCTGCAACTTGTCTTTTGGTTTGTTTTTCTAATATATCCTAGTGGTAGTAGATTATGTTACCAGATACCCGGAGGTGTTGGCTCTGTCCTCCAATGAGGCAGAAAAGGTGGCAAATGCTTTCTTAGAAATTTTCAGCAGGGTAGCTTTCCCAAAAGAAATACTGACCGACAGAGGTGCCAATTTTATGTCAGACCTGCTGGCTTGTCAGTGGAAGTAATGCAGGTGAATTACCTAAAGACCAACCCCTACTACCCTCAAACTAATGGTCTAGTGGATATGTTAATTTCTACACTGAAGACCATGCTACATGCATTTAGACCAGTTTAGGAGGGAATTTGGCAAACATTTTCCCCATCTGTTGTTTGCTTACAGAGAGGTGCCCCAGGAATCCACATTTTTTCACATTTTGAGTTGCTGTATGGGCATAGGGTGAGGGGACCTCTAGATTTTATTCAAGATGAGTGGGAATGTGAGTGTGAATCCCACAAGGAGTTTGTTGTGGCATATGTCCTAAACCTCAGGACGGGGCTTAGGGAACCCATGAACTTGGTCCAGGAGAACTAGGCAGAAGCCCAACAGCAGAAAAATATCTGGTATGACAGGAATGTTCGACCTTGAGAGTATGCTGTGGGGCAGCAGGTTATGGTTCTCATTCCTGTTATATGCAACAATATGCAGGCAGCTTGGGAGGGACTCTTCAATGTGGAAATGAAGGTCAGTGATGTTAACTACCTGGTAGAACTGTTAAGCAGGGGCACAAACTGTACCAAGTTAACATGATGAAACCTTACTATGATAGGAAGGCCCTGGTGCTAAGTATTTGCAGTAGAAGGCAGGAGGAGTCTGAGGGGTAATCTATGGACACAAGGAGCCAGCCAGAAAAATACAAGTTACTATGGTGGACCTAAGGTTCCAGGCTTGTGATATGGCAGTGCAACACTGTGATGGGGTCAGCAATACAAAGGCAGCTGGGATCTCAAGACAGGGTATGGGGTAATGTATTCTCAGCTAGGCTCATTCCTCTCAAGCAACTAAAACTAGCTTGAGTCTTTGAAGGAGGAAGAAAGGAGATGCTGCTGGCACAGCTAGCTGGAATTTTGCAAATAATTGTATGTCATTGGTGAATATTGAAATGATTTATACAAGAGGCTTGTGTTACAAATGCATTAGAACTGTATGTCGTGTATATCAAACTGCTCATACAGATGTGTGCATTGAAAAGGTATTTGTAGAGTGTTGTGTTTAAAATGTAACCACTGTGTGCTCTACTGGAAGAGAACAAAAATGTACCCACACTGCTGTAACTGTTTAACTGTATATGACTAACAGAGGAAACTGAGGGTTAACCTCAGTCCAGCAAACTTTAGAAAAATATCTGAAATTAAATTACTTTATAGGCTACACAATAAAGAGGTTATCTTTCACGTTTTCAATGCAGTAAGAGATCCAATGTCTGTACTAGGAAGCTTTCTGTATTGTTTTGGAGTGAACTAATTGCTATTTTTGAAGTGTGAAGGAATGCAATTGTTTTATGACTTCCAGCATCTACCAAAGATCTGAGGAACACCCTTGTCTGTATATTTTTTACAGGTAGATCCTAAAATCTTCCCGCTTCTAACAATGGGGGGTTTGGCCTGGGAACTAGAAGTCAGATGACCAGAAATTATGTCATTCTGCAAGCTATCCCAGCAGTAATATTTTAGATATTAATTTAAGAAGTCTCTTAGTAAGACAGAGAATTCTATATTCAGTCTTGGACCTAACAAGAAACATTTTCCACAACATCTGCCTTGCTCTAATGAAGTAAGTTTCTAGTGAGCAGTATAACTCTTTTAGATACAGTCATGAACATAGTAAAGTTTAGTTTAGATGTTTGCTTTATTTGTGTGAGCCTGTACTGCAATCCTGTGGTTTTGAACTCTGATGTCACTGTGAATATATATTTAGTGTTTTCTTGTTCTTTTACCACTCATTATTAAATATATTTAAACATTTCATTGTGGCTGATCTGTGTAGAGATATTTAGGCTTCCAGAGTACTTGCATATTTATTTAGTTATACTGTGTGGGGACTCCTAATAGCCTTGCTCTTGGTAAAACTACCATTTGTATCAGTATTAATATTACACAGTAAGTTTGGACACCCTTTGTTGAAGACCTTAAGATAGCTAAGGAGTGGCTGGTGGCAGTGAAATCTACCTTATAGTCTGGGCAGAAGGTGGCATAGCTAGTAAACCTGTGCCAGCCTTTCCCAGTTGTGTGTGTGTGTGTGTGTGTGCGTGTGTGTGTGTGTGTGTGTGTGTGTGTGTGTGTGTGTGTGTGTGTGTGTGTGTGTGTGTGTGTGTGTGTGTGTGTATAAATCAAACCTCAAATAGTGTGTGTGCTTGTGTGTGTGTGTGTGTGTGTGTGTGTGTGTGTGTGTGTGCGTGCGTGTGTGCGTGTGTGCGTGTGTGTGTGTGTGTGTGTGTGTGTGTGTGTGTGTGTGTGTGTGTGTGTGTGTGTGTGTGTGTGTGTGTGTGTGTCAGCTACTTGGGCAGGGACATGAAGCATTGGCTGGACATAGAGGGTGCTGAAGGTCTTGGCTTGATCGCTCAGCTGAGATCTCAACTCCATAGCTGTGCCAGTGGGGAGTCCTAGTGGGGATCTGGGAAATATGGAGAAACTAGTCCCGGACTGACTGTGGCCTCTGTGTACTCTTAACATAAATTGCACTTGATGCAGAGAGCTGCATCTGTAAATACTGTGTGTGTACTTGTTATCCTCCTATTGAACGTCCCCCACTGTTGCTGGTGGTGAGGTTTGAGGCTCCATGATTACTGATTAAGTGGTGGGTCATCACTCTAATTTTATGGTCTATGTTATATCACTGAATGCTTAAAAAAGCGAACAATGATTTATCAAACCCATGTAAGTGAAAGCTTACAATCCTGAACACTTAGAACAGTGATCTTTTTGCTGTTCCACAAAACAAAACACAAAAAATTAAAACATTACATAAAGTGGGGGCTTCACTCACCACCCCCCTGGATGTGGGGGGCTGTGCCTCCCACGCCCCCCTACTTAAATATACCAACTCCAAGATCACACTACAGTCACAAAAATGGCAAAGTAATGGAAGTGGCCAAGCAATTTCTTTTTCAGTGAAAGAATTTGCTTATATGTCATTTTGCTATTTTGCCTTTTCGTACTTTCATGTTCGATCAAGATGCATTCAAAAGAATGCATTTTTGATCATTTAATAGGAACCCTAATTTTATCTCTTGTTTTCGTCTCTCACCCCAACCCTTATATCTCTTTTTTATTTTCTAATATGTGTCATCAAAATGTCTCCATATCATCCATGTGTATTACATCACTAAATGCTACACAGCACAGCGAGGTAGGCCAGCTCAAGTGGATCAGCCTGCCCCGTTCCACCAGCTCAAGTACAGATGCTAAGCATGTCTGGTAGCCAACCTGGCAACACTGCATCTGCAGCACCTGCACTACCTGTGCCTACAGGTAGTATTGCCCCCGGAAGCTACCGCTGTGGTACCCTCCAGAAAAAGTAACAGAGGGGCTGATTTCATCACCCACTGGGAGATGCCAGGGTTGGTGCATAGGGTCGTGCACTGCACCATTAATGTATGCCTACACTGAATGGAGAGTTGGAGATGCTGCTTTCCCGCATGGTCCATAAGTGGAGAAGACATCAATCACTCCTTCTGCCAGCAGAATAAGAGGACAGTGATTACAGTCCAATAGGTGAGGACTCAAATCTCATTATTTCCAGGCTTGACAGATATGAGCATGTGTTGTCCCTGCTCACACCCCAGTCATGGTGTCCCCCATCTTTTTGTGTCCCTCACCATCCCTGTCCCTTGCTTGTTTTTCTTGTTTGTTTGCATTTGCTTCCTCACTTACCAAAATTACCTGACCCAGACATAGCTATGTCCCTTATCCAGACATCCTCTCTTACTGAGTTTAAAAAAAATGGGCACCTGTCCCATAAAAAAAAAATCCCATACATAGCTCTCCATTTTTCACGTGTCTTTTTGACACACTTGATTTAGCCCAACTGGCTATACAACATGATTATGTTGTTGTCTTCCATCTCTTTGGAGGTGACAGTCCAAATTCAGCTAATATTCTGCACATATTATCAGTTTTTACTGTTGAAGAAATGGATAGTTCTAGTTCTTTCCTATGTCCCTCCTGCAGATTAGGTTCATAGGTAAGTACTAGGCTATCTGCCCGAGGGCATTTATAAGCCTAGCCAGAGTGTGTTGGCTTTCACCGCCCCATTGATTAATTAACTGATCCTCTGTCAAGCAGAGCCAATGAAGTGATTCCGGGAGTGTATTTTCTGTTACCCATCCACTCATCAAGGTTTCTCTTAAAGAGTGTTAGTGAGGGGCTCTGCCTGAAGTAATTGGAAATTTTGTTCCAAAGCATGGGGAGTCTCTATGACAGGAATCTATCCCTTCAGCATGTTCTATTTATTGTTGTGACAAATTTTAGCTCACTAAAGCATGTGGCTCACAGTGACTTGGATTTCTTTAGGTGGAGCATGTCCATCAATTCTGAGTTGGACATGGCTTTTTACGTCAGGCAGAGATCACCACTGAGTAAGCGATATACCACTGAGTACAGCCAGAGTTTTTTCAGTTGGGCTGCATAGGACGTATGCTTGAGACCAGTAATCCTCTTGGTGAGGTACATTTGTGGCCTTTCCAGCTGTTGGAAGTGTCTTGTGAGGTACATCCCAAATGGGGCATTGTACTCTATGATGGGTCTGATGAGTGATGAGTAGAGGGGCACTATAACCTCTTTATTTCTAGATGCGAACCCTTTAGTAATTAGATGGGCCACATAGAAGGATTTCCTAACTACTTTGGCAATATGATTGTCAAAGGAGAGATTACTATCTACCTGGGTCCCTAGATCTTTTATTACCTCTTCTGTATTAAGAGTGCTGCAACCTATATGGTAATTTGTGGGTATTTTGTTTTTCCCAAATGGGATGACTATGCATTTTTTGGCATTTAGCTTGAGGCCATGTCTTTGACACCAGGTGTCCGTCTCAGTAAGGCCCGTTTGGAGGATGTCCGTATCAGCCGGAGAGTCAATTATGGCTCCCAGTTTGGAGTCATCGGTGAACTTGGTTAGTCATAGTCCTCCTGTGTTTGCCTGTGCTTCTGAGAAGTATATGCCGAACAGTAGGGGTCCCAGGACAGAGCCTTGGGGAATACCACTTGTGACTGGTTTAGAGTAGGAACTGGAGCCCGCTATTCTTACCGTGTGAGTTCTGTCTGTAAGCCAGTTGGCAACTCATCTCATGACATAGGGGTTTATGTTCAGGGTGGTGAGTTTTTCTGTAAATACCCGAGTGGGGAATGGTGTCAAAAGCCTTGGCAAGGTCAAGGTAGGCTGTGTGAACAACCTTTCCCTCGTCTATGGCCTTGGTGATTGTCTTGAAAAAGTCAACCAGGATTAGTAGGTATGATCTGCCCTTAACAAAGCTGATTTAGGTCGGGTCAAGTGTTTGGAGGTTCCCAATGTCTTTGTTAATGAGTTCCATGATGATGAGCTCCATAGCTTTGCAGACCAGGCTAGTCAGGCTTATGGGGCTGATAGTTACCAGGGTCAGTTGTGGCCCCTCCTTTGTGGAGAGGAATAACCATTGCTGTGCTCCATTCTATGGGCACGTATCCTGTGGAGAGGCTGAGGTTGAACAGTGTGTTTAGGTGGGGGGTTAGTTCGTTCTGTAGTTTATGCAAGATGCAGCCTGGGACACCATCAGGTCCCACTTGACACTATGCTTTTGGCTTTTGAAAGGGCTGTTTTCACCTGTGTGTCTGTGATTTTTGGTACACTACACTTTTCCGGTATTGTTGTGGGCCCTTTTGGAGGTGAGAGGGGGGTGAGGTTTGCACTGAATCTATCTGCCAGGATATTGGCAATATTAGTAGGTTCAGTATATTTTGTGCTATTTTGCACTAGTTCAGTGCATATCTGTGAGTTGCCACTTAGATTCTTAACATAGCTAAAGAAGACTTTGTGGTTATCTTTTGAATCTTTGGCTATTTTTCTTTCAAAGTTAGCCTTGGATGATTTCATGAGGGGCCTCAGTTTCTTACTGATACTGATCAGGGATGTCTTTCCTCCTTGGGATTTGCTTTTTTTCTGAACTAGTTACCTCCTTCCATTGTATAGCCTGTTTATTGCAGGGGTCCAGCAAACTGGTTTCCTTCTCTTAGAGGAGTGAGTCTTGGTTTTGCTAGGGATGGCACGATCTATGCATCCTTGTAGGTGCTCATAGAGTGCATTTGTAAAGGTTTCTGCATCTTGGGCAGCATTATCCTTTAGCGTGAGGGCTGTGAAACTTACCACCTCTCTCTTAAGTAAGGTGAAGTTTGCTTTAGAAAAGTTTTTTACTGTGATTTCCTTAGTTGGGGGTGGTGGTGAGGTGTGGGCATCCAGAGTGATTAGTTTATGGTCTGATCTAACCAGTGATGTGTTGACCTCTGGTGTGGAACACCTGTCGCCCATGTTGGTGATGACCAGGTCCAATATGTTTTCATCTCTGGTAGGGGAGTTTATCAGCTGATCCAGGGCATTTGAGTTGGTGAATTCTAGGAAGGGCTGGGCCTAGGAATTTGTACTCGAGTTGTTTTCCCAGTGAATAGTAGAGTAACTGAAATCGCCCAATATCGGGTTGCTTTTAGGACCATCATGTTTTCCAGTATCTTCAGAAAGGTGGAGTGGTGGTCCTGGGTCATGGAGGGTGATCTGTAGCAGGCCACAATTTGCACTGCAGATTTGCCCGATGTTAGTTGCATATGGATGATCTCAGAGGTATCATGCTGTGCCACTAACCTGGAGATGTAGGTATCCTTGATGAATATGGATACACCCCCTCCTTTTGTGTTTCAGTCCATATTCTGTGGTCGAAACATGTGGTATGAGTTGTAGCCCGGTAGTGCTGGGGTGCTGTCTGGAGCCTTGACCCAGGTTTCAGTTACTGCACAAATGCCAACGTTCTCCATACTGAGGAGTGCTTCGAGCACGTGCATTTTGAGATTTAAACTCCTGGCGTTGAGTAGCATAACCCTCAGTTTTTTTGTTAATTGTGCTTTTTAAGGAGGTGGGTTTGACTTTTGATTGAGCCTTGCCTAAAAAAGGCACTATGGGAGGAGCAAGAGCCTTGGCCAGTATTCGAAAGCCTAGGGGTGACAGGTGCAAGCTGTCTCTTGCAAAGCAATATTCTTGTATTGCTTTCCTTTTGTTCTTCCCCCTGCTTGCTCTCCATTTCATCACTTTCCTATCTACCCCATTTTAACACCTATTATCTGGTCACAAAATGTCACACACAACACACATAAGTAGCAGAAAAAGTAACTGATCCCTTCACTTTTTGGCCACTGTGTTTGTGGAGCTTAATGGTGCTTAACCCCGTTACAGTATGTCAACACAGAGTAACATATGCTGAATGTGCAATAAAGAAAAATGTCATTGCATTATTACTGTTTATCTAAAAGTATTAGATATACCTGGATTTAAACCCAGTATAATCTGGGCTCAAAAAGAAATGTGTCAATGCATTTACACTTGCTGCCACAAAGTCATCTAAGCAGCAGGTGTGTTTCATAGCCTTTTCACAGTGCTGCTTGTGTGTGCGCACTGCTTAACTACATGCAAACATGGAAAGAAATGGAAATGTGTATCTCGCATGTGTGAACACTTTGCCAAACATTGCTCAAACCCACTTCTTGCTGCCCTATGGAAAACTAAATATTAACAATTATTAGTTCTGTTTACTGTCCACTTACTCTTTATGCCATGAAATTACATGTGGAAACATAACAAACTAAAGGCCCTATCTAACAATATGTTACATATTTACAATGCAGACATGTGTTGCCTACACCCATGCACTGGAACCCTGACGTCTCTGTATGTTTTTCACACATATATCAAGTACACTACATAAATTAATATCAAAGGTCATGTGATATGTAATGCACATCAATCTGGTAACATGCATAACTAGACGTATTGACCCATAAGCCTCACCAGTCTTATCTGCTAGGCTATGGAAAGAATCATCACGGCCCTTATCCCCATGGACATAGTTGACCTGCAACATACTTCACCTGACCCATTTTGGTCTTGTCAAGGGTAGATCTTGCTTATTAAACCTAGTGAACTTCTTTGATAATGTTCCCAAAGCACTGCATGAGGGATAACAAGACATACTGCCTATGTTGATTTATCCATGGCCTTTGACACAATCCACCATTCAGGTATCATACAGAAATTCTCCCATCTGGGGATTAACCCATACATTACTCAATGGATAGCTAACTGGCTCACCAACAGAACACACACTGTCAAAGTTGGGGAGCACACCTCCACCACTAGATGAATTACCAGTGGAATAACATAAGGATCTGTGCTGGGTCCTCAACTGCTTGAAAACCATTTCTTTTAATTCCAGGCAAAGGTAGATTACCTGTGGCTTACCAAGCTTGCAGATGACTGTCAACTGTGCACAATCATACAGACTCCCCAATGATCTTAACATATTACAGAAAAGGCTGACACAGACAAATAATTTCTGCAAACTCACAGACTGAATCATAAAAGGAAAAATGCCTAATTGCCCCTTTGCAAAGATGTACCCCTGATAATTATGATATACATGCCACCCCTCTGAGCTCAAACTCAGTGTTGCGAGACATGGGAACATATGTTGATAACAATCTCAACTTCAATCACTATGTGTCCGTAGTGGTGAGACACATATTCTACATTGTGCACCTCTTACATAAGGACATTGCATCCATGACCAGGAAGGTTATAGCTCCACTGTACTTAACCCTTGCCAGACCTCTAATTGAGTACAATGCTCCCTTATGTCTCTCTACCTCACCAGACACCTACAGCAACTGAAGAAAACACAGATGTTTGTGACCAGGAATATCCAGGATCTTCAAAATATGACAAACATGGAAAGACTGAAAGACATGTCACTGTACTCAGCATCATACAGGCTGCTGACAGGTGACCTATGCCTGGCCTACAGAGCAGTCTCAGACCCTGACCTACTGGAAATGCTGGACACCCACAAATCAAATGGGACAATAATAACTTGCTCCAGGGATCTCAGCCTAGCCTGTCACATAAACAGAATATGCTGGAGAGACAGATATATCGCCCAGTGATTGCTACTCCTCTGTAATAGGCTGCCACTGCATGTGTGCATGTGAAGTAGTGCTCCTCAATGACCTATTCAACTGCAACCTTGACATCTGGATGGGGTGGCACAAATGCCCCTCATAGGTTCATAAGTTCATAGGTTGGTACTAGGCTATAAGCCCTAGGGCATATACAAGCCTAGCCATAACAATTCCCTGGCTATTTCTTCCCACACTATTTACTTCCCTGGACCCCTGTCTAGCAGGGCGACTGACATGATCCCCGGGGTGAATTTCCTTCCTCCCATCCAAACGTCAAGGTTCCTTTTGAAGAGGGCCAAAGAGGCACTCTGCTTGACATGTATGGGCAATCTATTCCAGAGTCTGGGGAGTCTCTGGGTCAGACAGGGGTAGTTGGTGCAGATCACAAAATCTCTATGCTAACAATGACCATCTAAGTATTTTCAATAAGGATACTTGCATTTTACACAGCTAGGCTAGTACATGCTCTAAGGCCATTAGGCTAGTAACCTCCTATGAACCTGTGAAGCTATGGGCCTATGCAGGCCTCCCAATATCTTCTGTCCAAAACACCCTGCTGATGTCATACACTATAAGTTGTCTGGCAGCCTTATACAGGTCCAACTTGTGCCGTGGCACTTGGGTACAGTACTGAGTTCTGTAGTCTGTGTACTTAGATAGGTAGAGGTTCTGTTCTCACTGTAGTCCAGTGTGTGTGTAAGTGTATGTTTGTTTGTGTGTGTGTGTGTGTGTGTGTGTGTGTGTGTGTGTGTGTGTGTGTGTGTGTGTGTGTGTGTGTGTGTGTGTGTGTCTAGGCAGAAAAGAATAAGCATGTATCCAAAGTTACCACTCCTGTCCCATGAATTGACAGTATTTTGACACTTGCACATGCCTAAACATCCATTTCATACTGGCCTCTCAACATCTTCTCTTCAATATACCCTGCTGATGTCATCCACTATAAGTTGTCTTGCAGCTTTGTAAAAATCAGACTTGTGCTGTCATACTTTTGTAAAGTACTGTGCTCTGTAGTCTGTGTACTACAGATAGGTAGGGGTTCTAGTCTCACTGCAGTCAACTGTGGTGGAGGGCGTTTGTGCTCTTGCATGACAATGCAGTAAGCCTTTCACACCAGCACATGGGACACTGGCATTACCATATTCTCCTTACCAGACCCTGCTGATTTCATCAGCTATATCTGATTTGTGGATCTGCACTATTGCCACCAGGGGAGTGTCATAAACTGGCCTGAAGACCAGGCAGAAGTCACCTCTTCCTATACGATACAGATTACAGCAACATGGCTTTTAGTCTATCCACATACATCATGTCATGATTTGTAGGCCCTGTGTTTTCTTGGTGAGAAACTCCTGTGTTCTCTCCAGCTGCTCCATGTGTCTGGTGAGGTACATGCAAAGGAAAACATTATACTTTATTAGTGTTCTGATGAAGTTTGAGTACAGTGCTGTAATATAATCCTAAAATATGAATACAATGGTGTGATTTATGAGACGCACAACATAAGTAGGCTTTCAATACCAGTGTGGACACTTGGTGGTCGAAGTTCAGATTGCTATTGACATGTGTTGCCAGTGCTTGCATCATCGTGTTTCAGCATAGCAGGACTGTTGGTGATGCTGTGATTAGCAGGAAATTCCATTTTTCATGAGGGACAATATAAAAACACATTTTTCATTAATTTGTAGACTGTGTGGCTTTGTCACCAGTCATTTATCTGTGTTAGCCCCTCTTGTGGTATGTTCTCATTTTAGCTGGAATCAATGATTGCACCCAATATGCAAGAATCAGCAAATGTGGTAAGCTAACGGCCATATACTATAGACTGAACTGTCAAGAAATAGATTTCAAATAGTAAAGTGCCAAGCACAGATCTCTGGGGTATGCCAATGGTGACAGTTCTACTTTTACAGGTTGATTCACCAACTTTCACAGTATGTGTTCTGTCAGTGAGCCAATTGGTTACCCATCAAGTGATGTAAGCATTAATCCCCAGCTGGGAGAGTTTCTCAATGATTCTGGCATGCAGGATTGTGTACAAACCCTAGGTCAGATCAGGGTGGGCAGTATGCACTCTCTTAACTTCATCTGGGACTCAATCATGGAATTAATAGGCTGTGACAACATCACAAGATGCATATTGTATAACTCAGCACATACACCTTTCTGACACAGTTGGATGCACACTTCAACACACCCTCCACACAGACTATGTTCCTGTAGAAGGGTGTACATCAACATGTCATGCATCCATGTGAGTTGGGGGGACAACACCCAATGCATGCATGTATACACACATGCTGGTTCTCCTCATCTGTGAATAGACCAACATGTCATCATGGACTTTTTCTAAATGCATGCTAGTAATAACCCAGCTGTGTGCAACAGAGCTATGCGAGTTGCTAATGCTTCATCATGTCTGTTACATCTGTTAGATGTCCTCAAAGAGGTCATCATGGGCATGCATTATTTCAACACTGTCATCCTTTTAAACTTAACAAACTCAATTCATTTGACACAAATCCACACTGAGGTATTCACTCAGCACTGCCAGATGTGGACATGAACGCCTATATCACCAAGTGGAGAGACACTGTATCAAATACATTCCATCTAAATATGCTGGAATGTGTGACGTGAACTTATATCTCAGGTCTAGTGATCTGGTCCATGTATCAGGGCTGTCTAATAGGCCCTTTCCTGTCCATTATTTAAGTCACAGACATCAAAAATGTGTGTCCAAACAGCTGTCTGAAGGACTACAGATCGTGGGCAATCATTGACTCCAACTGACAGTATCAACAAACACCAAAGATTGCTGCTACAGCCATGACAACACAGATTTGTTACATCAGAAGAACAAACACACAACCAAAGTATAATGTAGGCATCACACCCTATAATCAGATGAATAGCTATGTGACCTGTATCCTGGTGTAGATGGTAAGGGGAACATCCACCAGCATGTGTGTCCATGATTCTGACTACTCCCTTATATGTAACACAACAACTGAGTTTGTGAAGGACATCCACATCACAGGCCATAATTCTTTCATAGTTCACAGCCTTTATCACAACAATAACTGAGTATAATGCACCCTTCTTCGTGTATCTCACTACACATCTTCCAGTGATGTAAAATGGAAGTGCACCACTTTTGCCACAGTGAGCTTTCACACAATTTATTGGCCAAACCTAAGTATTCTTTTTGCATAAACATTAATGTCTGATGGTGTGGAACCCCCTTCAAGTTGTTACACCAAATGCACATGTGTGATATGTGTTCCAGTGAAGCATACAGTACATACATAGCTGTTTGACAACATTGATGGCATGTGTATCATTTGTAACAATGTAGACTGTGCCATCTGTCTCTCTCGATATATATATATATATATATATATATATATATATATATATATATATATATATATATATATATATGTATATATATACATATATATATATATATATATATATATATATATATATATATATGTATATATATATATATATATATATATATATAAATATATGCCATGCACACTAGTCAACTATCTTGTGTTGATCATATGTGACATAGAGGTATAGCAGTGCCCCTCCTAACACCTTGAGCAGATGTTACTGCCTGGGCAGTGAGTGTGTGATTACTCTCATAGAATGTGGGCATGTGTCAATAGTTCTAGAAGTGTGTTTATGCAGAACCATTTTGGATGACTTTACATCACATATGCTATGTCAGAGACGTGGGATTACTGGTGGTATTATTCTGATACTGTCCATGATTATGCATGCTTCTTTTAATGTTGTCCATGAGCCTTTATCTGTGTTCCATTTCCTGGAGACCTCTGCTGAGATTACACTCCATCCATGCATACATCCTTAGTTTGCACAGCTTCACAAAATGTACTCTACCTCAGTTGTATTTAACATCCCTGATAGATGTTCTCTGCATTGTTCATGTAAGGATGCTTATCTCACACAGACATGTTCCCCATTGTTATGCCATCTTATGTGACAGTCATATAATACACATTTTCACTGTGCAGTTGATACTAAACCATACTGATACATGATTGGTGTTGCTGCTACAGGTGTCTACCATTGACATGCCCTCATCTGCTGTACATTACGTTGTTTTACCTGTCCCCTTTCCCTGTGTTCATTCCTACAATTCATCTGTGCATCCCCATTCAATGCACACACTTACCTTGAGTATTTGTTTTACATGGCAGTCCATAAACCCTTACAGATCATTTATACAACATTGGCGCTGAATGCCAGGGATGGGATTCCACAATACTCTGAACCTTATACACTGTCCTGTAATGTGTTTGTACCATATACCCATCATACCTCTCAACTATCCAGATTTTTACAGTATGTCCAGATTTGTGCCTTATATCTTTTGCTCTGTTCCTTATAAAATGTGTGGTTTTCTGCCATATCACTGGAATAATATCAGGACTGAGTGAATGGAAACCTCATTTTTATATCTTAATAGTGTTTCAGCAAGGCTTTAAAGTGTTTGTCTTATACATTTTTAGCATTGTCTCTTTGTGGAGAAATTTTGGTGACACATGATGCCAGATTCAAAAAGAGTGGATACAGATGTAGAAGGCTTTGTCCACATTGTCTGTGCTATCATTATCCCTACAGTGTTTCACATTGTCATGAATTGAGAAGTAACGTGGTAGACTCCACATGAAAAACAGTCAATACTCCATCACATACACTGTTCAAAACATGTCCCACTGTTCCAGGAACAGATAAAGTGATTCAAAACAATATATTTTAATAAATCATACTGTCG
>NC_056725.1:1000996845-1001041845 GCF_019279795.1 Protopterus annectens | reverse complement strand
ACTCTCTTTACACAAACCAGACAGCCCTAACAGAGAAATCAGCAATAAGTGACAGTGGAGGACAAAAATCATTTTAACTCTCTGGTGGTATAACTATTTCACAACATAATTTGTTTCCACTGCATAAAACAAAAATACAATGTTAAAACAGTGTATTACCCAAATATAGCATTTTAAGCTATTTTGTCTATTATGATTGTCTGCCCATGTTACATTAAGGTTTCTGCGTGTGGAAACACCTAACAACACAATGATATTAAGCTACTGATGTCATTACTGATGTTGCTTGCCCTTATAATGAATGAAAGCATATTTAATAACAATTTATGCTTGAAAAGAATTAAACAGGTTAAGGAACTGAGATCTTTTGTGCTCACTGAGCTGATTTGTATGTGTGTTATCATTACGCCAAACAGTATCAATGAAATGGCTTATTGCAAAGCTAGGAAGAGCAGTTAAATGTCTGCAAATCACTATGCAAGTTTTTCAAATTAACACTTTGGTAGAAAGATTTGATGGATAGAAAGGGATCACAGCAAAGTGCCTATATAGCTTATCGTAATTCATGATATGACAGTTAAGGCCAGTTCCCAAAAATGTGAGTAATGGTAGTACTGAAATGATGTACTAAGTAGTTTAAGAAAACTCAGTGACTAAAAAATGTAGCCAGAACAGAATAGTGCAATGTTAAAATCACACAACAGGAAATGTCATTTTCTGAAGCAGGTAGTGTGGTAAGATATTCTCCATTACTGATGCTGAAGCTGCAAATTCATTCCCTTGCCACCTATTTAGCACTTACTTCAAGGTCATTAAAGGTTATAGTACCTTAGAGATATGTGCCTCTTCATCAAAACTGGTGTCTCACTCACCACCATAATCTTGCAATTGTGGTTGGAGAGCATTTTAATAGGGAAGGTGACAGGATGGAGGTTGAGGGGCACTTCTTTCTGTCCTGCACATGTACGTGGATTAAATGTGAATCCAGTCCTAAGCTGAAATTTGTAGAGTTATGGTCTACTAAGGTTTACAGATCCACAATTTAGTTTTTAGATGATTAAAAATCAAGTCCAAGAGTTGCTCTCATTAATAATCCATTTTAAAAATACAGATCAGTACATCACATATAGAAAATATATGACACCAGTTTCCAGACTGGCAGTTGTGTCAACCATATGAAAGCATAGCATGAAGTACAATGTCAGAAATATGACATTGCACTTGAGTTGGGGGTAATGAGACTCATTTCTAATTAGTTTAAATCAGAATCTTGGTTTAGAAAAGTAATAAAGAAGTTAACTATAATGAAAAGAAATGTTTTTAACTTTGGGTTGGGACAATTTTACATAGTAGAATGCATCTTTCATCAAAGTAATAGTAGTAAATAGAAATGATAGCACACGACTTTTATTTTTGTGTGTATTGCTGGTTGCCTTCATCCATTATTTTGCTCCCGTCCAGTTACAACACTTAGTATGGCAATATCTTATTGGAATGCAAGTTAAGGGAATTGAATATATTATCATTTGACTTACACATTAGATGAAAAATACTGTTTATAACCAATGCATCCCTTTCTGGTTGTTTCATGAAAAGTTATTTTGACTCATTTTTTTTATCTTAAAAACTTTCCCTATACTATGCAAATAAAAATTATGGACTGTTATATATTGCTCTGATAAATTTGGTGCAGAGATTATATTTAACATTGCCTTGTGTTTCTGTAGCTTGGTATCTGTAGAAATTGCCACCGATCATGTATACAGCTTTTGCTGTTATCATGTGCTCAGTAGTGTTTCTATTTTTATCACTTGCTTGTTGTGTCATGGGTTGGTAGACTGGCGAGGACCAGTAAAGAGTGACAATAGGAGCACAGAAAGGTACAGCATAGGTTCATAGGTTGGTACTAGGCTGTTGGGCCTAGGGCCTATACAAGCCTAGCCATAACAGTTCCCTGGATATTTCTTCCCACAATATTTACTTCTCTGGACCCCTGTCTAGCAGTGCGACTG
This sequence comes from Protopterus annectens, assembly GCF_019279795.1. NCBI lineage: Eukaryota > Metazoa > Chordata > Ceratodontiformes > Protopteridae > Protopterus > Protopterus annectens. The sequence goes on along the minus strand of NC_056725.1, from coordinate 1,001,039,833 downwards.
ACATGATCCCGGGGTGAATTTCCTATCTCCCATCCAATCATCAAGGTTCCTTTTCAAGCAGGCCAAGGAGGCACTCTGCTTGACATGTATGGGCAGTCTATTCCAGAGTATGGGGATTCTATGGGTCAGGAACCTGTCCCTCCAGCATGTTTTGTTCATTGTGATGACAAGGTTTAGATCCCTGGAATGTGTGGCTCTGAGGGATTGGGATTTCTTTAAGTGGAGCATGTCCAACAACTCAGGGTTTGACATGGCCTTGTTTGTTAAGCAGAGATCGCATCTGAGTAGACAATATGCCACAGAGTATAGCTGGAGTTTTTTTAGAAGGTCAGCATATAGCATCTGCCTTAGGCCTATGATTCTTTTAGTGAGGTATTTCTGTAGCCTTTCCAGCTGTTACAGATGTCTTGTGAGGTACATACCAAATGGGGCATTATACTCTATAATAGATCTAATGAGGGAAGAGTACAGTTGGACAATGACCTCCTTTTTTCTGAATGAAAAGCCCTTAGTGATGAGCTGTGCCACATAGAAGGATTTCCTGACTGTTGTGGCGATGTGGTTATGGAAAGTGAGACCACTGTAAACCTGCATCCCTAAGTCACTCATCACACTTTCGATGTTTAGTGTACTGCCACTTATGTGGTAATTCATGGGTACATGTTTTTTTACAAAGGGGTTAACTATACATTTCTTGGCATTAAGCTTGAGCCCGTGGCTCTGGCAACAGGCATCTGTTTCTGTAAGGCCATTTTGTAGATTATCCACATTATTTGGGGATTCAATAATGGCTCCCAGTTTGCAGTCATCTGCGAACTTTGTTGGCCAGACTCCCTTAGTGTTGGCCTGTACTTCAGAGAAGTAGATGCCAAACAAGAGTGGTCCCAGGACTGAACACTGAGGTGCTCCACTTGTCACTTGTCTGGAGCTGGATTTGGAGTCGGCTACTTTTACAGTCTGGGTTCTGTCAGTAAGCCAGTTGGAAATCCATCAAGTGATGTAGGGATTTATGCCTAGCTTAGTAAATTTATCTATGATTCCAGAGTGAGGGATGGTGTCAAAGGCCTTGGCAAGGTCCAGATAGGCTGTGTGGACTGCCTTACTCTTGTCCACAGCTCTGGAGACTGATTCAAAGAAGTCAATCAGGTTCAGGAGACAAGATCGGCCCTTCACAAACCCAAACTGGGTGGGGTCAAGTGTTTGAAGGTTTTCAATGTTTTTGTTTATAAGTTCCATGATAATGTGTTCCATGCCCTTGCAGAGCATGCTCGTCAGACTGATGGGATGGCAGGTCCTGGGATCCAAGGTGGATCCCCCCTTGTGGAGTGGGATAACTGTAGCTGTGCACCACTCAGTGGGCACGAAGCCTGAGGTGAGGCTATGATTAAACATGGCACTTAGGTAAGGTGCCAGTTCATTTGGTAATTCATGTAGTACACAGCCTGGGATGTCATCTGGTCCCATGGATGCTGTATTCTTAGCTTTGGAGAGTGCGGTTTCTACCTGTGTGGCCATGATTACCGGAATTTGGCAATCTTTTGGTAATGGGATGGGTCCTTTAGGGGTTGAGAGGGGGTGTGAAGTTGGCACTAAATCGATCTGCCAAGATATTGGCAATATCCTTGGGATCAGTATATTTAATGCCATTCTGTTGAAGCTTAGAGCAGATATGAGCATTGCCATTTAGATTCCTGACATAACTATAGAATGTCTTGTGGTTGTCTTTGGAATCTTTGGCAATTTTATTTTTGTAACTAGATTTTGAGGATTTTATGAGGGGTCTCAGCTTCTTACTGAGGCTGGTGAGGGAGTTTTTTGCATTCTGGGATTTTCCTTTTCTGCAACAGTTTCTTCCTTCTGTTGTATAGTTTGTTTATAGCAGGGGACCACAAGATTGGCTTCCTTTTTTTGGAGGAGGGCCTCTTTGTTCTATTTGGGATGGCACGATTCATGCATGAGTGGATGTGCTCATACAGTGCCTTAGTGTATGATTCTGCAGTTGAACTTTCAGATCCCGTCTGCATGGGTGTCATGAAGTTTGTCACTTCTGACTTCAGTAGCATGAAGTTGGCTTTGGAGAAGTTTTTTAAGGAGGTTTTCTTACTGGGGGGTGGGGGTGGGATGTGGATTTCAAGGGTGATTTGCTTATGGTTAGACCTTACCAATGAGGGGGTGACCACTGGTGAGGAGCATCTATCTCCCATGTTGGTAATGACCAGGTCTAGGATATTGGAGCCCCTGGTGGGACAATGGATTAGCTGATCCAGGGCATTGGAATTTATGAATTCCAAGAACCGTTGGGAAAAGGAGTTGGTACCCGAGTAGTTTTCCCATTTAATGGCAGGGTAGTTGAAATCACCCAGTATTCGGGTGTTTGATTCTATCTTAATATTTTCCTATATGTTTAGAAAGGTGTAGTGAGAATCTTGGGGCATGGTGGGGGATCTGTAGCAAACTACAATTTGGATTGCAGTCTTACCTAGTGTTAGTTGCACCTGGAGAATTTTAGATGCATTGTGTTGGGCAACTAGCTTGGAGGTGTGAATATCCTTGGTGAATATGGACACTCATCCACCTTTAGTGTTTTGGTCTTGGTTTTGTGGCCGAGAAGTGTGGCAAGAGTTGTAGCCTGGTATTGCAGTGGTACTCGCTGGACCCTACAACCAAGTCTCAGTTACTGCACAGGTATCAATGTTCTCGATTTTTAGGAGTGCCTCGAGAGAGTGCATTTTGAGGTTTAGACTTCTAGCATTGAGTAGCATTACCTTCAGATTTTGCATGATTGTATCTGTTACGGTGGTGGTTTTGTCCTTTGAACCTTGCCTAAAATAGGCACTATAGGAGTGGCAAGAGCTTTAGCCAGTAACCTGAATCCCAGGGTTGACAGGTGCAGACCATCTCTGGCAAAGCATCGTGGTTTGTTGATCATGTCTTCCCAGGCAGACAGATACTGGATACCCTTTGAATTACACCAGAAGCTTAGCCAATTGTTGAAGTCAATCATTTTGTCCTTATACTGTGGTATCATTCTGGGCAAAGGCAGGATGCTACTCAGGGCTAGGGTCATACCTGCCTGGGCCACATGATCCAAGAGCTCTTCCATGTCTCTTTTCACGTAGTCCAGGGAGGTACATCTCAAGTCATTCACTCCAACATGGACAATGACAGAGTCGTATTTGTACTTGTTGTGGAGTGACTTGAGTGCATGCATTATGTGGTGGATCCTGGCACCCGACAGGCAGCTGACTGTAATTTTCTCCTTGTTCAGCCTGGTGAGTGGGACATCAGTGTGCCTGACTATAGAGTCACCTATGACTAAAGTGTTAGGTACATTGCCTTGCCTTAGGGGCTGTTGTTGGGTGGCACACTGGTGTTGTGAGCTATGTGTCACTTTGGTTATGACTGGTATTTGTTTAAGTTCCAACTTCGGAGGTCCTTGTTACTTGGGCAGATTAATGTTAAGGGCCTCCGCATATGTGGGTTTAGTGTTGCTATGTGTGGGTGTTGCTGGTGTGGGTTTTGAAGGGCTAGGAGTTGCCTGAGGTGTAGTGCAGGTGTTAACCTTCTCCTCTTGACTGTCTAGCACAATCTTGACTGGAGAGAGCTTTGCTTCCAGCTTCCACTATGTAAGTCCATCTCTCGCAGGTTGTAGTGTTGGGTGGTAGGAGGAGAGAGTTGTCTGTGTACTTGAGGCAGTTGCCGCATTGCCCCAGAATGTCCAGATTCACCAGGTGGACAGGAGAAATCAACGGAAGCTGACCCTTGGACATGCCTGTTTAGGTGCTTTATTTGTAAAGTATAAGAGTTGTTTTCCCTTACCTTTGCAAGGTACTTTGCAATTATAGGCTGTTTAGTGCCTACGATTAATTTCTCCTTATTGACAAGGAGAGTTGAGTGCTTGTATTAGTTTCAGGCTTCCTAGTACAGCAGGTTCTAGAGCAAGCGCTAGTCACAGGGGTTCAGATTTTTGTGCTACTACTGAGAAACCAGCTAATTCTAAGGGAAAATTTGAAGAGCAAACTTTCTGGCACATTGAATAGTTTAACTGTAGCCTCACAGTGCTGCACAATGTGAAAAATGTGCACACACATGCATTTTTAAGCCAGAAAGTTGAAAGGGATAGAAATCAGCCCAAAAAGGCTAATAAAATTACAATTTCACAGCTGGAAACTACTCCTCTAATGTTAGATAGGCAGTACAATGCTCACCACTCCCACTGGTAAGCAGTACAAATATGGAATTAGTACCATTACAACTTAATACTGCCTAAACAAAGCAGACATCATGTGATGTCAACATAATTGAAATCCATCATGTATTAAACACAGACTATGGGAAAACAGCAGGTAATAAACAAAGGTAGAAAGTGAATTATCATGCTGTGTATACATATATAGCAATACTTACTCTTGATGATATGGTTTAGCAGTAGGAATTTGAACCATGTGAATGTGCGTTTGTCCATGTGTGGGTGTGTGTGTGTGCGTGTGTGTGTTCATAGGTTAAAAACTTTAAAGGTGTTAGCTAGGCTAATTACCCCTGGGACCTTGTTAAGCCTATCCAAGTATGCTGATTGTATCCAATAAATTTATGTAGCTTAGGGGTTATTTTAAGGGATATACATAAGATAGGCCAAGATTTACAGAAACATAGAAGCTAGACCCAGGTTGAATTTCTGATTTCCCATCCACTCATCCAGGTTTCTCTTGAATAGGATTAGGAAAGCCTGTTCTAGAGAAGGCAAACTCTCTGAGACACATACCTGCCCCTCCAGTGTGTCCTATTTATGTCACAAGCAAAATTTAAATCCATATATCATGTAACCTAGCACAGCGCCTGAGGGAGTCCTATTGTGACCAGCCTCTATGTAGAGGTTGTCTCCCCTATTCCACCTTGCTGCATCCAAATTGAGAGCATGCTGGCTATCCAGTGTATACCATATGTTTTTCTTTTTTTTAAACAAGAAACATCTTTATTAAATTATCATGTATGACAGGAAATCTTGCATTTATATAAATGAAAACAAGCCATACTGACATACTTTCAGTTGCAAATATTATATATTACAAACCATGTTGACATAATTGTAGTTGCAAATATTATATAGCATTTATAATCTAGCCAGTCATTCTCAGTCAAACATCACATAACTCATTCAAATCCTGCCTTATTTTAAACCTTGTTCCTCCTCTGCATGTATTGTTTCCACAATTACCATTTTTTCCTATCCAATTTCTTCTTATCCTTTTCTAAAGATCCCAATTCCAGTTGTTTTATCTCTGTTACTATATCCAGTGCTTTTGGTAAAGTTAGTTTAGACTTTGTTTTCTATGTTTTAGCAATTCTTTTTTGGCAGTTGCCATAATTAGACTCAGCAAGGCCTTACTATGTCTAGGCAATTCCAATTCTGTATCATACCTTAAAAAAATAATTTCCTTAGTTATACCAATTTTCTCACCCAGTATCTCTGACACAGCAGTCTGCAGGGAATCTTTACAGTCTGCCAACTCATTACACTCCCAGAATATATGTTCCCAGTTACCTGTTTCTTTACCATCACACGTCTAATATTTGCTCTCTACCTGAGGAAAGATTCTTTGGAGACTACTTGGGTTATAAAATTACCTACGTAAATACTTACAAGCAAAGATCCTAAATCTTCTAAACTGTGTTGCATGTTTGGAAGACAAACATATATCCCCCATTGTTTCTTTGTGAATTGCTCATCCAATCTCTCTTTCCAATCCTTTCTAACTTCCTCTGATTGATTCTTACAGTTATCATGCAATATTTATATGCTGTACTAATTATTACTCTTTTAATGGCAGCTTATTTTCTAGATTCTACTAAAAACTCTACCAGTGCTGGTCTTTCATTTAGGATTCCCCCTATTTCTTTCTCTTTGCCTGTACTCGGATATCAATTCTTGATAGAGAAGGCAATCCAAAAGCTGCAGACCAAATATATTTTTGGTGTCATCCCATTCTATTACCTTTCCCCTTCTAGTTATTTGCTCCAGTACCTTCATTCCTTTGCCAGTTTTCTCCAATCAATTCTACCTCCCTCTTGCCTATTGTCTGTACCCCTAATTGTAGTCACCTCTATTGGCAGAATCTCCTTTCTCCATTCCTGTGTTGGCTTAGTTCTTAGCAGACCTTCTGCTACTTTATGAATATAATATTTTGTATGATCATTGTTATTCTCCTTAAAGGTCTGCATCCAAAATCCCAGTCTCTCCCTGTTTCTTAAGCTCCCCCCATTTCATCATCATTCCTTTCCACTTTGAATTATAGTTCTGCTATGTATTGGAGTCTTAACTGTTGCTCTGTAATACCACTTCAAATAGGGTAATCCCAAATCCACCATGTTCTATTGGTGTTCCCCTCCCAGATAAAATCCTTCAACTGTTTATTAATTGCTATCCATAACTTCTCCTTTGGTTGATAAAAATATGCCTGACCTGTGTATAAGAATAAAGGGACTAAAAACATTTTAACTGTTTATATCTTACTATTGATATCCATTTAAGAGACCTTCCATTTTCTCAATTTTGTATTATTTTTTGTTTAGTCTCTTCCAAAATAACTTCAGCTGCCACACCAAATAATTTTTAATCCATACTCTTACTGCTATTGCCTTTGTTTCAGCTTCATTAATTTTGTATCCTGAAAAAAAATGAAATTGTCTCAAAATGTTCCACAAAACTATAATGGCCCTTTATGATTTTGTCAGGTATAAAATAATATCATCTGCAAATAGAGACAGCTTTTCTTGACTACCATACCATTTATATTCTTGAATTTCTGAGTTCCTTATTGTTTTGGCCAATGGTTCTTAATATAATGCAAATAATTAAGAGGAGAGAGGACACCTCTGCCTGTTTCCTCTTCTCAAGCAGAAATTATCAGACAGGACCCAACCCACTTTAATTTTCATCTTTGATCTCTCATATATCCTCCTAATCAGCCTTATAATTAAATCAGGGAAAGCAAATGCTTCCATTGCCCTGCTCATAAAGGCCCAGCTTACTCTGTCAAATGTTTTCTGTGCATGAAGACCCACAAAGAGAAGTGGTATTTTGTTTACATTCTTCTTCCCTGTGGGTCATTGATGTTCTGGTAATGTTGTCAAATGTTTGCCTCCCCTCCACAAAACCACATTGATCCATATCCATCAATTCTGGCATCACATGTCCATTCTTTTAGCCATTATAGACATAAACACTTTATAATTATGGTTTAGTATTGAACTGGGCCTATGTCAAGCTGGATCTGATGGATATATCCCCTCTTTAAGTACTACAACTAACACCACTTTCTTCCAGGATGTTGGCAATTCTCTTCCTCATAAAATACTGTTAAAAAAACCTTCCAGATCTTTATCAGTTTTTTTCCCTCCTAACTTCCACACTTCCATAGGAGTACTATCTAATCCTTGGGGACTTTCCTGTACATTGGTTATACATTACCATATTTATCTTATCTCCTCTTATCTTAACTGTTAGTAATTGAGCCTCATCTACGTCTAACCTTGGCATATTTAATTATTTTATAAACATTTCCATTTGCAAATTTTCTTGACTTCCATATTCCCCTGCACTTTCATAGAATTTCTGAAATATTTCTAATACTTCTGCAGTATCCTTTATCTTACTTGTTATATGCTTCCTAAGACTGGTGACAGCCCTTTCTACTTTCTGTTGCCTGAGTCATTGTACTAAAAGTTTTTGTGTTCTAGAGTAATTATCAAAAAAACAGTTGCTTAATAGCAATATTTCTAACCTCATGCATATTACTGAAGTAATCCCTTATTTTCTGTTTAGCATTCTGCAGTTGCACCTCTTCTTCTTCTGTGGGATTCCCCTTATTTTGCAATACTGTAACATTTGTCAGTCCCTCTAAATAATTCTTGTTACTTTTTAGCCACATCACCCTTTCTTTTATTTACACCCTATTTTTAAACTCCACTTTAATTTTATCCCACTCCCTAGTTATAGTTTCAGAAGAAATGTATATCTTCACTAATAGCTCCTGAATAATTTCTACTACCCATTCCATAAATTCCTCTCTTTTCAACAGATAGATTGGAAAGCACCAGTGTCTCATTTGTATTTCATTACCCTGTTTTTTTTTTATTTTAGCTATTATTGGTGCACAATCTGAAATAGGTATTGGTTGTGTATCAAGACCTTCCATTAAATGCACATATTTCTGTGAAATGTAAATTCTGTCTAGCCTAACCCAGTTTTTGTATCTTGGGAAATAATATGTAAATTCACTTTGAACTCCTAGTACTGTATTTACATCTTCCATGCCAAATATGTTCATAAATTTCTTCAAATATCTAACCTCTTTTGTTATATTCTCCATTCTGGGCCACCCAGACACATATTCTTTGTGGCAAATCAAATTCCAGCCCCATCTATAAGTATTATTCCTTGCCAAAAGCTGATTATTTCTTCCATAATTTTCTTAAGCACTATTATAGCAGTTTTTGATGGAATATAAATACATGCCAGTGTAATCCTCCTCCTTTGCCAGGAGCCCCTTAGTACTATAAATCTACCATTAGTATCTTTGTTATCCTCTTCTATCACTGCTGGAGCTCCTCTTGCAATTAATATAAGTAATCCTCTCTTCCTTTTCCCCAGATATTCCTCTGAATAACCATCCTGAAAACCTTTCTTTATCAAATTCATATGTCCAGTTCTTTCCAATTGTGTCTCATGTAGGGTAACTATTTGCACTCTATATTTTTTACTATAGCTCACTACTTTTTCTTTTTTTGTATTTATCTGTTAGACCATTGATGTTTAAAGACATTACAGAAAACATCATTGTCTTGAAAAGTTATTATTCCCACCTTTTATGTATAACAGTTTTTTTGTTAAATGTCTAGTTCCAGCTTTTGTGTTACATGCATATATTAGTTGGCAGGTTAATATTTTATACAGTTGTTTCTTGTCATCTCGATTCGAGTCTATATCACATCTTTCAAAATGTTTTTGTTTTATTGAAAGCCCTCAAACAAAACTACAAACACACCCCCAGTATCCCCATAAAACCTATTAACTTAATCATAACACATAAAACTATCTACATCTTCAAATACTGAAGTTGTATGCTCCTAATAGGAACACATGTCCAAACTGACAGTGACAAACAGACTTGAGATAACCTAAAAGAAAGATTATCCTTGCTAAAATGCATGGTACAGCCTGTATGTCTACTAAATGTTGTCTGACTTTATCTTATCTTTATAGCTCTTTCAGCTGGGAAAACACTTGAATGCTTTCAGAAACAGTTTCGCCAAGCCATTTGTCTTTATCAGATTGTTTCTTAGAAACATGGGAACCAGTCACAAAACAGCCAAGCATACGTTTGTTTACAAGAAAAAAGTATTTTAATATTCAATGTTATTTTTAATTTATATGCTTTCACTTAAAATTTGTTACTAGATTAAGCTAATGGCCTTAACCCACTCATCTCCTATGCAAGAATGAGAAAAGGCACACTAATTTTGTTTTGTCATGCTCTTTCAAACATATTTTTTCTTCTTCTTCTGTTCATTTTTTTTATGTTGCAGTCCTTAAAGTTCTTAAAACTGAACACAGAGAAAGAGAGAAGGGAGAAAACAAATAAATAAATACATAAATAAATAAGCAGGAGCAGCTATTTACATTAGTATCCTTTCACTCAAAAAAATAACTGTGAAAACTTTAATTTGTAGCACGCAAAGAAAATCATGCCCTATTAAAATAGTACCAGTAAAAAATTGTTTTACTTAGAGTTAGCTTTCTCCCACCTCCTTCCCTTTCTTCAGTATTTTTCTGAACAGTAATGACATGAAGTAGGGCATATGCTTTAGAGTCCACTACAAGTTTACCAAAGTCCAAAAAAGTCTAATATTTCTGGATTTTCTTGTTTTGTCATGTTTCAAAAATATAATTATTGGTTTGTAATTCCACATTTATCAATTTCCAAGTTACTGACTTTATTTGCCAAACATTAATGACATGAAGTAGGGCATATGCTTTAGTGTTCCCAACAAGTTTAACAAAGTCCAGGAAAGTCCAATATTTCCAGACTTTCATGTTCCGTTCCTGTTCATCTTCATCTCCCAAATCCTGTCTCTGCTTCATCTCCACCTTACACTCAGCTCTTTTAGTTGACTCTTGTGTTTTTTCCTTCTCTCAAGAATTTTCCATTGAAACCTTGGAAAATGTTTCATTGGCACAGTCTCTCTGTGGTCTTTATTACCAGAAGAACAAAAAGCAGAAACTCCTTCTGTTTTACAACTCACTTGTTGTTGGACAAACTTTTGCTTTTCTTCCTTAGCATCTACTTCATCAAAAATGATTTTGTCCTTCCAGGGAAAATATTTTAAAGATAGCTGAGTACAGCAGTTCAAATCTCATGCCTGCTTCTCAACATTCCTTGAATAATGGAATAGATTTATTTCTCTTCTGCCTGGTGTACAATGAGTAATCATTCTCCATAAACACTTTGCTGTCTTCCACTTTTAGTACTTTGTTCTTCTGCCACAGTTTTGTCAGAATCAACTCCTTCTGCTGATAAGATTGCATTTTTACTATTAAAGGTCTAGGTTGCTTTCTCATAGCCAGGTTAGAAGCCAACACACAATGTGCCCTTTCAATTAACAATTCCTGTTGTGGAATACCATTCCAGTTGCTTATTTGTGCTTTCATAAAATTAATACAGTCTGTTCTTTCCAGGTTCTCTGGTACAGCACAAAATCTCAGTATTTCCCTAAATGATCTGCCCTCTAATTCTATTATCTTTTAAAACATCTCTTCTTCTGCAGCCTCATATTCAGCCAGCATTTTATTCATTTCAGCCTCTGAGTTTTGCAGTGTCATCATCTTGTCTGAATATCTGGTTAAAGCTTCTTCCATTTTTTCTAGCCTTGTATTGTTTGAGTTGATATACTCCATCAGTGTTTCATTTATTTTAATCAGATCTGTTTACAGTTGCCTTATACTTTCCTCTAGGTTACTGGAAGCCATGTATGGAGCTTGGACTGCTTTTTGCTGAACAGCTGAACTACTTTTCTCAGTCTGTGTTTTTTCATCACCTTTTGTAGCTGATTTTCCTTCAAGTCCTCTGTATATCTTTTTGGCTGGTATCTAGGCAGTGCACTTACTAGCCTGTTACTGAAATTTACCCAGACATTTAAGCCAACTGGCTTTCTCTGCTAAGTTTCTGTTTTCATACTGGGAGATCTAGAATTAAACTGTTCATTAATGTGCAGCCATCTTGGAAGTCCCTGTAGCATATGGGTTTATGTCTATATATATATATATGAGTTTTTTTAAATGCCCAAATGAGGTATTGTTGAAAATGATTTAGCCAGGTCAAGGTAGGCAGTATGCACGATTTAGCCCTTACCCATTACCTTGTTTATCTTTTCAAAGCAGTCCACTAATTTGAGTAGGCATAATCTGCTCTTGATGAAACCAGACTAGGTTGGATCCAGTATGTGAAGGTTTTCTATGTGCTTAATAATTTCCTTATTAATTCTTCCATGGCTTTGCATATGAAACTAGTCAGACTTATGGGTCTGTAGTTCCCTGGGTCCATTGATAGGTACCATTGTGCAGTAGGATGACCATTGCAGTTCTCAATGTGAGTAGCACAAAACTTGTCTGGAAGATTTGCTTAAACAGTGAGTCCAGTAGTCCTGGCAAGTGAATTTTTTCAGGCTATTTTGGAGGCATCCTAAGATGTTATTAGCGCCTTAGAGAGTGCATCTTGGGCCTGCTCCATAATGATAATTTGGGAGGGTGTTGTTTAATGACATTTCCTGGGGAATGGTATAGTGGAGAGAGAGATATAAAATTGGAGATTAATTTGTCAGCCAGCAGATTTGCTATATCTTCTAGATCTGTATAGGTGGCTCCATTTACAAACAGTTTTGCACCCTGCTGTGTGCTGCCTTTGAGATTTCAAACATAGCTAAAGAAAGCCTTGGAATTCTCCTTTGCCTAGGAGACCATCTTTACCTCAAGTCTGGCTGTGTGTGTGTGTGTGTGTGTGTGTGTGTGTGTGTGTGTGTGTGTGTGTGTGTGTGTGTGTGCGCGTGTGTGTGTGTGTGTGTGTGTGTGTGTGTGTGTGTGTGTGTGTGTGTGTGTGTGTGTGCGTGTGTGTGGTGTGTGCGTGCATGTGTATGTGCATTTGTGTGTGTGGGTGTGTGTGTGTCTATGAATGTGTGCAGTTGTATGTGAGTATGTGCAAGCGTGTGTGCGTTTCTGTCTGTCTAGGTGTCAGTGGGCTTGACAATGTGGACAATTATTGCAAATCAAACTGAATGGAAGGTTACTTGGTTAAAAAAAAGTAGAATCATTAGTCATGGCTTACATAAAACTGAAGCGATAAGATTAATTTTCCACTCTCTTCACTCTACTCTGTCCCATATAAGTAATAGGCATACCAGGAAGTCACACCATTAGTACTGACTCTAATCAAAGTGCACATTAGTATAGTTACTACCTAGAAATACTTCAACATGAAATGTTCCCTATGTTTTTAAACACTATACTTTAGTTCAAATGTTGTATCTGTAGGTCACATGTATTGTATTATATACACTAAGAACTACATCTGTAGCTGCATCTACTCATTTCTGTTACTGTATATATTGTTGCAGACTTATGTCATGTATATTATTGTATCACAATTTTTGTTCTGTGTTGAGCTTTTCTCCCTGGGCCTCTGCTGAAAATGAGTACCTGTCCAGTCAGACTTTCCTGGTAAACAAATATAAAAGAAAATAAATAATTAAGAAAGCTCTATGTAAAAACTAAAAATCAAGGTTATCTTACAAATGTAGCCTTTATTATTGTAGGTTCGTAGGAGGTTACTAGGCTAACACCCATAGAGCCTTTACAGGCCTAGCCATGTTAATCCCAAGTTACCCTAACTGACCTTGTTAGGTGGTTATAATTTGCAGAGTGAGTCTATGGTCAACACCAACTGCCCTTGTCCATGAGGGACATGGGTGAGAACCCCAGGGTGAATGTTCATTTTCCCATCCATTTGTCTAAGATGTGCTTGAATAGGGTCAGTGAAGAGTTCTGCTTCATGTGAATTAGAAGTTTATTCCAGAGGAAAGGCAGTCAGTGGGAGATAAATCTGTCTCTCCAGAATGTTCTGTTAATGTCACAGGCTATATTAAGATCCCTAGAGCAACTGAGTCTTGTTCCATTAGATTTGCAGATGTGCAGCATTTCTATCAGGGTAGGGTCAGAGACTGCCCTGTAGGCCAGGCATAAGTCTTCTCTCAGCAGCCTACATGATGTAGAGTACAGTGACAGGGCTTTCAGATTATCCATGTATGTTATGGTTTATAGGCCCTGTGTTTTCTTGGTGAGAAACCTCTCTTGCCTCTCCAGCTGCTGCAAGTGTTTGGTGTGGTACATGCAAAAGGGGACATTGTACTCTATTAGTGGTCTGATGAGGGATGAGTACAGTGGGCTTATAACATCTTTAGACCTGGATGCAATACCCTTATTTATGAGATGTGGAATGTAGAAGGCTTTTCTTACCACTGTGGAAATCTGGTGGCCGAAGTTCAGATCACTATCTACCTGTGTTCCCAGGTCTCGCACCGCTGTGTTTTAACTTAGGGGCATGTTGTCAATATTGCAATTAGCAGGGAATTCCACCTTGCCAAAGAGAATAATAATGCACTGTTTTGCATTTAGTTTTAGAATGTGGCTTTGGCACCAATCTGTCTGTGTTAGCCCCTCCTGTAATATGTTAGCATTACTGGGAGACCCAATGATTTCACCCGATTTGCAATCATCAGTAAACTTGGTAAGCCAAAGGCTGTCTATTTTAGCCATGACTTCCAAGAACAGATTCCAAATAGTAACGGGACCAGCACACATCCTTGCTGTGAGCCACTGGTGATGGGTTTACTGGTAGAGCTAGAGTCACCAACTTTGTCAGTATGTGTTCTGTCAGTGAGCAAATTGGCTACCCATCTAGTAATGTAAGCGTTAATCCCCAGGTGGGAGAATTTCTCAATGATACCTCAGTAAGCGAGTGTATCAAAAGCTTTGGCCTAGTTAGGATACGTGGTATGCACTGTCTTACCTTTATCCAGGACTTTGGTGACTTACTCAAAGTAGTCTAATAGGCTTAACAAGCATGATCCACCTTTAACAAAGACAAATTGGGTTGTGAGTAGAGTTTGAAGGTTGCCTGTGTCTTTATTGATAAGTTACATAATGATTCTTCACATGGCCTTGCAGATGAGACCAGTTAGACATTATGGGACTATATTTCCCAGGGCTGGTTGATGCCCCCCCCCCCCCCCCCCTTTGTGCAAGGGGATTACTATTGCTGTTCTCCACTCTGCTGGAACAAAGCCAGTTCCCATTCTATGGTTAAAAATAATGTTAAGTGGGTCTGCTATGTCCTGTTTTAGATTACCTAGTAAGCAACCTGGAATGTTATCTGGTCCCATTGAGGACATCTTTTTAGCCTCGGAGGGGATATTATCTGATCTCTAGAGATACTAGGCAAAGGACTGGTGTCAGGTATGCTTTGGGGTATGGCTTGTGATGACAGGAAGATGAAGTTTGCACCAAAGCTGTCAGCTATCAGGTTGTCAATTTGTTTGGTTCATACCTAGTCATTTCCTTTTAGATTTTGGATGTAGTTAAAGAATTCCTTATGGTTATCCTTAGCTAGTGATGCTATTTTATCTTCATAATTAACTTTAGAGGATTTTACAAGATTTCTGATTTGCTTGTTCAATTTGTGGAGGGAATTCTTCCTCTGCTGAGTCAGTTTCCTCTTATTCTTAAACATCAGTTTCTTCCTCTTATTATAGAACCTGTTTATACTTGAGTTTCACTGGGTTGGCTTGTTTTTTTGGGAGGACCTGGTTTTGAACTGATCAGGTGCGGCCGAGCCTATACAATTGCTTAAGTGTTTACACAGGGCATCTGAGTACACCTCTGTATAGTAGTCATTGTTGTTTGTGAATGCAGGAGGTATGAAACTTTTTATACCATTGCTTATTAATCTGTTGTTTGCTTTGGAAATGTTTTTTAGCTTCTGTGGGGGTGACAGGTCCAATATTTACTTTGAATGAGACAGTTTTATGGTCTGACCTTACTAGGTGAAGGCATCACACAGGGGGCAGTGCAGTGACTCCCCATGTTGGTGAGTACTTTGTCTATATTATTTGAGCCCCTTGAGGGATTGCAGACTATCTCTTTCAGATCATTTGTATTGACAAAGTCCAGGATTGTCTGGGCAAGCGTGTTTGAGCTTGTGCATGTTACCCAGTTGTAGGTAGGATAGTTGAAATCACCCACGACTAAGGTGTTGGGCTGCATGGTGAGTGATTCCAGTAAGTCCAGGCAGGCCATGTGGTTTTCTTGGTTCAGGGTAGGGGACCTATAGCTAGAGATGATGTGGTAGGGTATTTTGCCTATAGTTAATTGGACATGGAGTAGTTTGAGAGAAGCATACTGTTTGACTAGTCTCAAGGTGTACTTGGTTTTAATAAAGATGGATACACCTCCACCTTTGGTTCTTTCATGCTCATTTTGAAGTCTGAATGTGTGGAAGGAATTGTAGCTTTGCACGGCAGGGGTGCTCTCTGCTGCTTTGAATCATGCCTCAGTGACTGTACAGATGTCAGCATCTTCCAAGGTTCGGAGTGCTTCCAATGAGTGCAGCTTCATGTTTAGACTCCTAACAATAAACAGCAGAACCCTGAGTTTGCCTCGAGTGGATTCTGTTACATTGGAAATTTTGCTGTTTGGTCTTTGCCAAAAAAGGCACTATAGGGGAGACAAGCACTTTTGCCAGTATCAAAAGCCTAGAGGAGACAGGTCCAGACCATCTCTGGCAAAGCATCATGGCCTGTAGACCATGTCATCCCAGACTGACAGATACTGGATCCATCTGGACTGGCACAAGAAGCTAAGACAATTGTTGAAGTCAATCATTGTGTGTTTATATTGTGGCATCATCCTTGCTGAAGGTAGAATGCTGCTTAGGGCTAGGGTCATACATGCCTGGACACATAGTCTTTGAGTTCTGTTATGTCTCTCTTCTTATAGTCCAGAGAGCTATGTCTGAAATCATTCACCCCAACCTGGACTATGACAGAGTCATAATGGTACTTGATGAGTGACTTGAGTGCATATGTGATTTGGTGGATCCTGGCACCTGACAAGCAACTGACCGTGGCCTTCTGCTTGCTCAATCTGATGAGAAGAACATCTATGTGTATCACTATGGAGATGGATGTGAACAGGGCGTTAGGTTTATAGTATTTTTGCCATAGGGGCTTATTTGCTAAGACACAGTTGTATGTATATTATGTGTAGTGTTCTTTTATTTGCATAGCAGTGTGTGCACGTTGTTTACATTTGGCAGGTCTCTGATCTTTTGGTAGATTTCTAGTGAGTACCTCCATGTATGTGGGTCTTTGTGTCATGTCTTTATTTTGTGTGAGAGGTGAAGAGTTTGTACAGACAACCTGTTTGGTGTGAGAGGTGAAGAGTCTGTACAGACAACCTGTTTGGTATCTGATTTGTTGTTTCGTGACATAAGTGATTCCAATTTCATACTGTACTTACATATCTCACATAGGGTATTTGGTTGTTGTAGGAGTAAGTGGTTGTCACTATACATGAATCAATTACTACATTGCCTCAGTATTCTCATGTCAATCAGGCCGGCCAGAGAAATGATGGGAAACTGCCTATCCATTATAGCAGTTTTTTACCATATGTGCTATTAGGGAAGGGACTGGGCTAGTTTCACCAGTTTTGGTGCTAGGACTAACAAGGGTTGTTCAAATGAAGGCTGTGGGTGATAGGTGTGACAGTGCTGCTCAGTGCACAACTGAGGTGCTTGTAGTGTAGCAGGGAAGCTTGGGAGGGTTCCACTGATAGATGTCTAGGGAAAAATTGTGTTTCAAGGCATTTGCATCTATACAGGACACTGCTAACCCCGTTGAGCAGTTCACAACAACACACAAATGCAAGGCTTAAATACAGGTGAAATTAAACATTTTTAAACAAATCTACCAATAGGAAAGCACACAATGAACCTTCTTCCAGCAACACCCAGCTCATACAAGGCTAGATCCACACTTTTCTGCCACAAGGGTGCAGGGGAGCCTTTCTTAATGTAAGATGGCTGGTTTAGTGCTCAAGTGTATCACTAGCAGGCTAGATTTAGATTAAAAGGCTAGATTCAGCAGATCCGAATCTAGTCTATGCTATCTAGGGTGACAGTACACTAAAAATTCAAGTGCAGAGAATTATGCAGTCAAAGGCACCAAAAACAGAAATAATACAACAATTTGATTAAAAAAACAGTTCAGAAAGTGCAATTAAATCACAAGCTATATCTATTTTGTTGTTTTAGCCTTGGATGGCTTGGATGTCAACAGTTAACTCTGGACCTCTGGCAAAAGACACCAAACATTGAGCAGCTCTGATTGTTACTTGTTAATGTTGTCTCACTTTTCTTTAGGCCTTAAAAATATATTAGTTTTGAATGCAAATGCTGCAAATCTAATCAATTCATTGTCACTAGGTCATGTCAAAGGAACTGATACAAATATAATATTAAAATAATCATTTTAGAACTGAATTCTTGGAACTAGTTTAGTATTTTTATTTCTCTTGACCTAGCTAATACCTGATGTGTATTCCATAACAAACTTTTTTTTTTCTTAGCAGAGCATATTCCAGTAATTAAGTAATTGAAACTAGGGTCACAACAAAGACACAACATCTGGTGGAATATAAACATTGAGAAGTCACATGAAAATAAGAAATGTCATTTGAAGGAACATAGCTTGCTACCCCTCAAATTAAAATAATACAGCACTGGAAAGCCTTGCAAGAGTGAAGTCCTTAGATGAAAGTTACCTAGCATTACAAAGGCATTCAGTTCATATTGTTCTAAATTTCTTCAGGGTACCCAATAACACAATTGCTCTTAAGGAAAATAACCAGACTGTTGGTAACAATAAATGATGTCTCCCAATTTTAATTTTAATTTTTCTTGTTTTACAACCCAGATTGTGTCTTGCACCTTTGTCATTGAATTATCAGCAACAAATCCATTACCAGGTTGAATTTTAGAATCAGTTCTTATTTAATCTGCTAAGACCTAAGCAAATTCTGGTATGGGTCCAAGTAACATTCTTGGTATAGTTCTTGAAATATTTCAATTCTAATATCACTGGTAGCCCATTACGTTTCATCTTCTTGGAACTAGGCTATTGTGAAACCTTAACATAATGGTGGAGAAAAATCTGCACTAAGATTCAGAAACACTGATTTCACAGGTGGGCAATAGCTAATCAGAGCAACTGAAGTGATGTGATGTGGCCCAACGTTAATTAACTGTATCGGGGTAATTAGCATGACAAGATATTAACTAATTAAGGAATGATCTGAAGAAAAGAGAACCATGTAAACAAAAGCATTGCATGATTATGTTCATGCATCCTGAGGATCCCAAAAACATACATGCATGTAATATATACCTGAATATGTACATTCACACAAGCAAGGTGATGCTGCTATGAGAATTGATGAGGGCCACTGTAAGAGCTTCTTAGCAAAGTCCCTATTAATTTATTCTTATAAGTGGGGAGGAAGTAAATGTATAGGACAGTAAGAAAAGTGCAAACTGAGGAACACAGAGAAGAGCAAGGAGAAGGAAATATAGGGACGTTCCTGGGAAAGCAAGGCTAGAGTTTTATTTTGAGAAGGATAGAGGAGGAAGGCAGTGCGAAGAAGGTACGGGTAGGAAAGTGATATATATAAGGATCACAAGAGACAAATAAAATAGAAAACTAAGACAAAGTCCAACAGGAATGATACTGACACAAAGGGTGGGGGGTTAACACAAAGAAGTGACATGGATGAATGCTAATGTGGAGAACTGGACAACAAATTGAGTAGGAAAATGAAACACAAGGAAGGGGGAACACAATGATGGCTGATAGAGTATGGTACAAGACATGCTGGAAGGACAAGCAGAGGAAGGCATATGATACTTGGCTGATAGTGTGGGCACATTACACAGGTTGTGGTACATGGAAACAAGAAGACCTGTATCTACAATGCATATGTGTCAGGAGGTGTGTTTTCCATAAAGAATGTGATTCCATTTCTAGCAACAGCAACTAATATGCATCTCTGTTTTTATGAAAAATATATGCTGGTATACTACCCCTGGCGTCTACAACCCCTGTGTCCTACAAGTCAGTCGATATGCCATTGAAAAGTCAGATAGTTATCTTCTATTCGCCCAATAGCTGAAAAGAAGCCAATGAAAATAGAAATGCACATTTCTTGCATTTAGTTAGGCAGTTATTGCTACATCACAGGAAAAATGCCCCTGTCATATACTTATCTATAGAACTGAAAGGCACTCCCTAATCTGTTCTTCCAATTGGTGAACATGGTAGCGTAATCTCATTGACATAAGTCATGGGTGCCATGACATATACAAGCAGGCATCGATGTAATGTGACCATTTGCAATGTCACCCTATAGTGGCATGTAAAGGGATGGCACATCAGCATGGTGTTTGTGGAATGAATTTCATGATGATATGCATGTGTGTAGCCCACACAACACACATCTCCATCTATTATTGATATTTAATCCCTCTATGGGTCCATTATTGTTATTTAGTGCCTCTAGGGGCTTAGACAAACATTTAATAAATCTACATCTTGACAAGGGTTGGTGACTGTCTATGCCTGCACACTGCATTTTGTGACCACTCTTGTGGGCATGGTCAGGTATGCACCTCATAATGAAGTTTTGGTCCAGTTGCATTGGCATTTAAACAATTACTATTGCTTGGCTCACTAGAATAATTGAGAAACCAATGGCTTCAAATTTGTGAGATAAATGTTGTTGCAGCCATTGCAGTGTTTATGACATTATGGAATTAGCTAAAACACCCTTGTGGTAAATATTCAGAGGATAGTGAAAGGACACATGGTGTGGGTGGCGGGTGTCTGAGCCAACTCTGGCACTTTTGTTCTTGTTGTGGGAGTGATTGACATCTGACTGCTGAGTGGGAGTGGGGGCCCCAGCAGAAGATGTTGTAGGGCTATGAAGTTTACCATCCCAGTGTTTTAGAATTGCATGAGGTATATTTGGAGGAAACAGGACATACAGGCTTTCTACTGAAGGGGGAAATTTGGGGTTTAACAAATATGTATCTGTATTGATTGGACTGCAACTACTTTCCAATCTGTTTCTCTCTATTGTGTAAAGGGCAGAAAATGATTCTGAAAAGTTTTTCCTTATTGATAGGGTGGATTGGTTTTCAAAATGTGTCTAACAGTTGTTTGGAGGCAGAGAAGTCGTTTTCAGCCTGTATTCTTCTATTGTTGTTTGAGCAGACATGCATTTTAGAATGATTATTTCTGTTATTTGGAGGTGGTGGCATTGACTTTGAAATGTTTTTTTTTTCTGAGGGTGGAAATAGTTTTTGAAAATGTGTTTCTGTGTTTTTGTTTATTGAGGAAATGAATGCTTTTCAAACTGTGTCTCTCTGTTGTACCTCCAAGCTACTATGTATAAGTATTGCTCAAGTTAATCAATGCAGAATGACTCCTTTATATTTTCAATGAAAATAGCTTTGTGTTTCTTCAGACTACATAGCATTACAACATTTACTGTTCACTCCTGTGGATATCTTGTAAAAATGTCTCTCAAATCTTTTTTATTTCTCAGCGACTGGCAACCAAGCAAAATTAGCCTACCCTGTTTGAAGTGCCTTTCTTCATCATTAACATAAGCAGGATTTAAAAGAATTGGAAGACAGTATAATGGAAGTATATAATATTAAATATAGGGTTTATTGTTTAAAACATTGCTTTTATTTACTCCAACCCCCATATTTAATAAATTTGGTGTAAGCATAATGTAGAGCCTACACTGAAGTTACCATGTTAGTGTAAGCGGTTCCCTCTTGCATATTAATGATGGTGGGTTCTGAAGTAAAGCTGAGGAACACGGTTATTGAATCAGCATAGGGGGTGTGTGACTGTATCCATAGATGAGTATAACACACAGCAATTCACACATGCCAGACATCTAAAAACAGAAACCAGATGCATTCAGTTTTTGATTCAAATGTCAAGTTTAAGCATTGATTAGTGGGTTTGTGTGGCAAGGTGCAGTGCATAGCAGTGCTTAAAGTTGTCTCACAGGTATATGTAAAACTATAGCAGCATTCCATATATCCACGTAACCAAGACGTTAGAGTTATGGCCTTAGATGCAGGGTTTGAATACATAGAAGGGAATTTAAGCAATTATTTTTGAAATATAACTTATGCCAATTACTTTTAAGTCATGATCTGCTGCACTCAACTAAGCTCTGCTAAGCCTTGCTAGGGCATGATGAGCACTACTTAAACTACCTCTGTTTAGTCACTGCTTGGCAGCACTTAGCTTGTTTGCGCACTACTAAGCACTGCTAAGCATTGCCAGTTTAAGCACTGTTCAGCTCAGCTGCACTGATTTGTGCGGTGTCAAGCAACGTGCCACATTTATAAAAATTGCCCAGTGGTATGTTAGGGTGGGAAAACAGGCTATAATAAGGTCAACAGGTGGGAATACAACATAACCAGTTGGAGGTTGAACTGTGCAGGAACTATGGCAAGCACTGGAGAGGGTGTGCACATCCAGGCACAGTGTTGAGGCATTCGGGAGTCCAGGGTCATGGCTGGTCTCCTGGTGAAAGACCATGAAGACCTGCTAGTGCATGGGGAGGTCTAATGCTCAGAGTGCAAAGCAGAGGCCTTGGACCAGCTGGCACACAATCTCACCAGTGCTACAGGTATCCCCCACACAGGTGAGTAGGTCTGACACCACTATGATGACCTGAAGCATCAGACGGGAGATCTTCTGGACACATGGGTCTGGTAAGCTCAGGCTGGGAATGCCCCACACGCTTGTAAGTACTGTTAGCATTGTTTTACCAATACCTAATTTGAATGTTTGATAGACAGGTATGCATAATAGTGTGCTTCTCTCCCTACAGCTGCAGAGGAGAGAGCTTGCAACCTAGAGGTACATGTAGGGTGCTTGGCTAGGTTCGCTGTGAGAGTGGTGAGTACAAATCAATTTGCAATCTATAGTCAAATAAGCAAGAAAGAGTAAACCATTAACTGCCATTAGGTACATACAGTAATGATTTGTGTATTACAGTGAATGTGGACATTGGGCTGGACAGCAGTAAGTGACTACTGCCAACTATAGTGCAATAAACAGGGAAGACTAAAGCATTAACCCTGATAATGTAAATGAAATAAAGTTTCTACTGCAATAATTGTGGAATTACAGTTGTATTGCAACACCTGCAATATATCAACTGTTGTACAAAAAAGATACAAAACTATACTATTAACTGCATGAAGGTACCACTAATAAAGCTGTGTTGTGCCATATGTGTGGAACTAGGGCTGTTTTGCATGAAATTGATTACAACTGCTCTGAAATAAAAACATAAAAGAATACCACTACCTGCCTCAAGGTATAGCTAATAAAGAGTGTTATGCAATAACTGTAGCTTCAAAGCTGTAGTACAAGAAATGCATTATGACACCTATTCTGCAGTAACTTCTGAAGCAATACCATTAACACTCAAGGTATATTGTGTAAATCAGAACTGTCTTGTGTTAACCATTGCATTTGAGCTATATGCATTCATGCTCCGAGGTACAGTGCTGCAGGCAAGTATGACAGTGTAATAGCTGTAGACTACAAATATATTATCTTCAACTGTATATGGGTGAGCTAGCCAACCCAATAATCTGATATGGTCTATAGACTTCACAGATATTTCCACAAGCTTATATTATATTGTGCACACCTGCATTCTATGTAGTAATGTATAGTTTACCTAGTATCTATGTCATACATGAATCTCGTGCATGTGTGTTCAACTGTCACTGCAGTGTAGTATAAAATTGTAGTATTATTACCAGGTCATAGTTTGTTTCCAGGTGAGCTCTAGACAAATATCAGTCAGTCAGTAGTTAGCAGTGGCTCAGCTGCTCAGTTTGTTAAATGTTCTGTCTCAAGTCCATTTTTCCACACATAGACTAGGGTTCTAATCGAGTGCCATTCTTTAATAAATATTACTGCATCAGTTTTGTATTGATTACAGATGTTCTCTCCACAGGAAATACAGGTAAATGTGTAAAGTAGCCTTATTATGAGTAAACAGTGTGTGTACTCAGATGTAACAGACTCTTAAGAGCATTTACCAGGAATGTGATAAGACTTCATAAAATAAAGACAACAAGTACAATAGTAATAAAATAAAATAAAATAAAATAAAATATATATGTAATCTTGGTATGGTTATATGCCTGGACTGTTTGTGAAAGTTTGCTGAAGTTCTATCCCCATGCCTGCCAAGGATGGTATGACAGTTTTTTACTCTCTGTACTGTACACATACATGTCTCTCAAGTGTCATGCTGTCACAGACTGTAATTAGTGTTGCATAAACCCTATATCACAGATGTATTCTTGACATGATTATGTCAATAGCACAGTCACACTACATCAGTCCACAGTATACCTTGGTAGTTATACAGGTCTACCTGATGTGTAAGTGTTCTCTGTAGGTGTGTACCTACAGCTATTACTATTAGGCCCATACTGTCCCATACTGATAGGTTGAGAGGTATGTACATGGTACAGCAGGTATAGGGCTCTGTTAAACATAAAGGAAGGACAAACCTGTAGAGTAAATAGCAGTACTGCTGTAAACTATATAGCCTATACCGGAATTAATGGACTGTATTTCTCTCTCTCCCCACCCTTTTTCTTCATCTAAATGTATTATTTTGATACATTGGTTATGATTTACTACTAACATATGTATGTTGTTCTCTAAACTTAATATTGGGTATTTGTGTTATTATTGTTATGTATTACAATGATATTAACGTAGCTTGTTGAATTATCAATGTTGTGGCCTTATGCCATAACTGTTACTGGCATGCTGTTAATATACTGACCGTTATGTTATTTATTGTTGTGTTCCATATAATATGCATTGATAAATGAATGGGTTATCTCCAATGTTCTGGCATGCTGCAATAGCCAACAAAATGTTTTGTTCATAACTAATCTATAGACATTGCTATACCCCTATCACAACAGCACATTAGGGTAGGCCTGTTCCTACTGGACCACCTACCCTTTGTCAGCCGGCAGTGGCACTGGGTCCTAGCATGTTTGGGATCCAAGCCAGTGGTGCCCCCTCCACTGGCCCTGCACCACCTTCGGATGGAACTACCTCAGGGGACAGGGCCTCCCTCCCCCAAGAGCAGTGGCAAAGGGGTGGTAGTCACCCAGGATTATCTACCAGCCATGGTGCATAGGATTGTGCATAGGAGTTATGAACACCTGTGCGGGACTGAGGGCAGACATCACAACCTGGTGGGGCCTGGTGGTCTGGTGCCCAGCCTCTAGCATAGCTACCTTTGGGGCAGTGAAGGAGCAGTGTTGACTGCCCATGGGTGGAGAGCTCAGTCATGCTGCTGCCATCTAGGGCTACATGCATCTTGATTCCACAGCACCCTACCTGTCGAAGGTGTTTACCCCCCTCATGTGTCACACCACCCCTGTATGCTGTCTTGTCTTTTGGCAAATACAACCTCTCCTACCCAGATTACCTCCCCACATGTACCTATACCTCTTCCCCAGCATTCCACTCTCTCCTTAAAAAAAAAAAAAAAAGTGGGCACTCGTTCCACAAAAAATATGGCTTCATATATAGCTCTCCATTTTGCACATGAGTCACAACTAATTAGGTCCAATTGGCTTGAAAATACATTTATGTTGTCCTCACCTCTCTCTCTAGGGTTTGAGCATCCAAATTCATATACAAAGTCTGTAAAAACTGCACAACTGTTGCTGTACAAGAAATGGAAAGCTATGGTCCATTTCTACACCCGTCCTGCGGAACTCTACCTGCCTTTCAGTATGTTTTCCCCCTGTTTGCCCCCATTTCACCATTGTCCTATCACCCCCGTTTTCTTTTCTTTTTTAATTTTTAAAATGGATTTGAGCGAAGCTAAGTGGCACATCATGCAAATCTGCCCACACCCGCTTAAATGTGGCTTAATGATCTTATGTGTTTCTCACAATGTTAGGCACATCTGAAACCACCACTGCCACAGCTCGGACCAGGGCCCCTGTCAATTACAGATAGTGCATTATCCAACTTGGCCACTCAGCTCTAAATAAAAACCAAATAAAACAAAAAATATTAGTCCAGGAAGACCTCAACCACTAGATGTAATCCACTCAGTAGTGTATTCGAAATGTACCACTCAGTTTATTAACGCCAGTAAGTACAATTGCAACGTTTTCGTCAGAAACTCCTCGACTTCCTCAGATACTCACAGGTAAAATCAAATGCATCTTAAATACTATCATTCACTTCAATTAAACAATTAAGTTGTTAAGAATTTAAAAACATATCAACACTAAAATACATGTATATATAAACTTTTACAATAAAAACTGAAAACTCATACTAAAAATGTATATAATAATACATAAAGATAAAAAATATTGTTTTTTAACTTGTTGGATAATACAATGAACCAATATGAATTGTTGGATATTAGATACAAATTACTAAAAAAGGGGAAATATATATAATAAATATTTATAATTTCCCTGCCTTTAATTTAAGATATGGTGCTATAGAAATAGCATCATTCATACCAGGACTCTTACTGGCTTCAAGAAGGATTTGCCAAAATGATTCCCTATGTGCTAACTGTATCTCCCAGGGGCCACCCCTGTTGTCACGGATCGAAGATTCAATGACAAAAAACACAAAAGTTGCCCCACTACAAACCAAAGAATGTCTGTAAAGTGCACTGTTATTGTTTCGTTTTTCTATTTCATAATGATGTTCGTATATTCTTTTTGTGAGGGGTCTTTCAGTTTTGCCAACATAAAATGCTTGACAAAATTGACAGACAACCAAATAAACAACCCCTGAAGTGTTGCAATTAGAAAATGTAGTGGCCTTAATCCATCTATTTCTGGAGGGAAGGAACATTGTGTCAGTATGGGAAATATGTTTACACTGAGAACAGGAGCCACATCTGTATGTACCCTTGCGATGGGTGAAATACATGTTGGTCCTAGGCTCGTGTTCAAGAATATTCTTGATATTATTGCCCTTTCTATACACTGTCTTGATGGTTTTCCCTTTTAAATTATGCAAATCAGTGATATCCTGGAAAGATTCCCATTCGCGTTCAACAATATTCCTAATGAGGCCAGCATTTGCACTGTATTCCATTATGAAGGCTTTGTTGAACCCAATAGAAGATTGTTTGAGTCCACTGTGAGAATTGAATGTTTCCATTAGACCTATACCCAAAATAGATCTAAATTTAGTCCACCTACCCTCCTGTACTTCATGCTTTACACTGAGTATGAAATCATCAGGGTAACCCCTTTCCTGAAACATAGTGGTGAGTTTATCATATTCAGTCTGAAACTGTGTTTCTTCGGAGGTCATACATGATACCCAGACAAATTGACCCTTGACAATACCCCTTTTTTGAAACCTAGGGTGTGAACTGGAAAAATGAATGTAACTGTTAGAAAATGTAGGTTTTCTATAGATGCAAGATAGAAAACCCTTGTCACCCTTGCTAAGGGTCACATCCAAGTAATTGACCCTATCCGAATATGTTTGGTAGGTGAAAGTCAGAAATTCAGTGGTAGAATTAAGGTAATCAATAAATTCCCCAATAATACTGATAGGGCCCGTCCAAAAAAATACAGATGTCGTCAAGAAATCCGGAATAAAATATCTAGTTACTGCTGAATCTACTATTAATTACAGACTTCTTCTCCCATACTGATAAAACAATATCAGCATAGGTTGGGGCACAATTGGCACCCATGGCCACACCTGTAATTTGTTTGAAATATTCCCCTGAAAAGAAAATGAAATTGTTACACAACACCAATTCAATTAATTCAAGAATAAGAAAAATATCATTAGACCTAGCTTTGGGACATTCTCGAAGGGCTTCCTCCATCCAAAGTAATCCAACATCGTGAGGTATAACAGAAAAAAGATCAACCACGTCAATGGTGAGAAATGTTAAATTAGGTACATTGAACTCTGGTGAAACTTTACGTAAAAACTCCCAGGAATCCTAAAGTAAATGCTGTTCCCTTCCCCACAGATTTTTTAATTTCCAGTCCAAATATTTGGATAGGGGATGCATCTTGGAATCCTGCGCTGAAACAATAGGCCTTAATGGTGGGTTCCCTGGGTCTTTATGAATCTTGGGGACCCCAAAAATTGTGGGTACTCTAGGATTCACATTCTCTAAGTAACAATAAGTGTTGAAGTCTATAACTTCCTGATCAAATAAATCTTTGATAGCCAAATCAATTTTCTTATATGAAATGTTGATTTCATTAACAGAAACAGGTGAATATTTAGTAACATCATGTAAAATAGTGTGCATCTTACTTTCATACAACATCTTATCCATCAGTACAGTACCTCCACCCTTATTTGGTTCCATAACCCTAACATTTTGATTGTTACCAAGTTCAGAAAGGAATTCCAGTTCAGCTTTGGTCAAATTGGAAGAAAACTTGTATTTAGAAACAGTTTGTCAAATTTGTCTTTCAATTCTACACTCCAAATTCCTAAGTTGGGGATGTATAGGGGGGTTAAAAATCAACAGAGTCAATATGACCACTGACTTCCGATGGTGGATCAAACCATGTTCCTGCTCAATAGTAGGTGGAACCCCCTTGTGGGTAGTTCCAGCATTCAAGACCTCTCATTGTTCTAAAATAATAGACTGGAGCCCTTGTCCTAAGGGTGACAAAATGTCAATGAGTTGTGTTAGTTGCCCCGTGAGTTTCCGGATTTCACCCACTTCGGACCTAAATCCAACTTCAGATGTATCAGTGGATTTGGTCTCCCCTGAACGAGTCTCCATAGTACACCAAAACCAAAAACCAAAGTGAAGACTCAACTGATATAAACCGAAGAACCAAACCTTTAATTAAAACCAGTGTTTCCAGCAAAATATACTGATTGCCACTGATACACTGCAAGTACATATAATGGGAAAATTAGGAGTGTACCTGGGACTGTAATGCAAACACTACACCAGTACACAGCCAAATAAATACTAATGGATGTATGTGAGGCTTCGGATAGCAGCCATACCTGTCAACTGTACAGATTGTTGCAGTATGTCCAGAGTTGTACCCCCTATTTTTGGCCTGGTTTTCATAACATCATATTTTCCTGGCAAAGTAGTGGAACGTCATTAAAGAATGAGGTTAGAAAAACACTGCAGACATTTCAGTTTCACACTTTATACCTTTCAGAAAATACATGCTAATGCAAAACCTGTTAATCTTTCAACATTTTAAGTATGTAAGTTTGTAAGAGCAATATTTTTAGATTGTCCCTATTTATGGGCCTTTGTCCCACTTTTATTTGTGACTTTGTCCAGATTTCTTGCTCTAACAGGTTAAGAGGTATGATAGTAGGTAATTATTCCCTTTTATCAGCAACATCTTTCAACACACCTGCTAAGGCAGCAATGGCAAAGTACATATGTACAACTGGGACCCTGCTGCACAACAACTGCCTTTGAAAGCTATCCACATAATAAATGGATGCAGACAATGTGTCACAGACTGTATGTATGCACATATATCTTGCAAATACACCTGCTGCAGCACTGACTCAGTTGCGCAGTCTGTTAAAAGCCTTCCATGTAGTATAGTTTGCCACCCACAGTCATGGGTTCAAATCCAGTGTGTTGCACATCAATTACATTCTTTTGAACTCAGCAAGTAATGACTGAGTCATGCAATTTTAAATCACACAGGTTGCTGCTACTGCATTAACTGCTACCCATGTTTGCAAGTCAAAGGCCTCTAGGAAGGGACACAATGCACATATTTGTATAACCAAACTATATGCTGCCTACTACTCTGTAATTGGCACTGTTATGTAACAGATGTACCTTATGCACATGCCTCAATTGGACTGTAAAGGGTACACTTACCCTGGCTCTGCTGTGATGACACAGCTAGCACTGCTGCCTCAGTTACACATACAGTGTGTTGTACTCCAAAGGGTTCACACTCCCTGCTATGTGGCCTAGGCTGCAGCATACCTCACAACCCCCTAGAACAAGGGATCCAGACATAACTATACATAAAGGAGGGACAAAGGTCCAGTGACAGAGACATGTTTCACAGTCTGCCCCTAAAAAGATAGTGATCTGATAGAATAGCAGCTACTGCATCACCATGCATAGTCTGACAGGTATAACATCTAGCATTTACATGTCTCTCTCTCTCTCCTTACTAACATCATCCCACAATGTTTACCACTGAACTGCCTGATAATTACAATATTGTGGGACAATGGCCAAACATATCATACAAAACTGTGGACATACTTCATAAATTTCAATAGTGGACAGTATTTGTACCTACACTCTGTGATGCTGTAGTCTCCACACCTCTTTAATGTCCATCTCAAAGACAAAGTAGGAGGCCAAGGCCTACATGAAGGCCTTAAATGTTGGACAGTGGTGCCATGTCATTGGCTAATGAAAGTACAACCCAGTTGTTTTGGATGCAATTAGCAAATCTGAGCCACAGAATGGTGCACAGGCAATTACCTGTTAAGGAGCATTCCCTACAAAAGACAATCAACTGCCTATGGGGAACAGGTCTGTATGTTACTTTATTCAGATATACTATGGTTTAGCAAGCTGTTTCCAGAGGATCTGGTCAAAAAAGGATTACTTCACTCTACCGGGTATGCAATACATGTGCCCATATAATGGAATGCAGATGGGAGGATGGACGTGGGGGAAAAGGGATTACAACAGTAGGCCTGTAGTACATCTATGGCATTGACATGTTGCTCATACTCTGCTGTTCAACAGCTACAGGCATGCCTCTTAACTGTCCCTGCTTTGAATCAAATCACTGGTCTTCCTCTGTTACTCACTCCTACAACTGTCAGCTCCTGTAAGAAAGCTAATGGATTATCAGTTAGAAATATTGGCAGTAAGTAAGGGTGTACACAGCTGTAATATCACATGATGTACTGCAATTCACATCCTCTCAGTCTGTCAGTGTCACAAAGAAATAGTTTAGACATTATAAAGGTGTCCCTGCCTGTCCCTGATGTACTCTGGCTAGGTCAATGTTTTGTTGGCACTCGCACCTTATTGCTTGAGAGCTATGGCTAACACACCTGTCAAACACTTACAGCAGGAATTCAGATCATAGCCATTATTAATGGGGGGACACAGGCCCAAACTCAGTGGCGGATTGTACATATTGGCCATATAAAGTAAGACTATGAATAGACTAATGGAGATTACTGTAGCATAAGTGTTTTCTGAGGTATCTTGCATGTGACAGACAGATTCTCTATATTCTGACAGCAACCATCAATGATTGGTCAACCGTTTGTCAGACATCCACATGTTTGCACCAAAAGAACCACATCTATGAGGCACACATTCACATTCTGCAAACATCTCTGTAGTGGACAGGTATGCTTACAGGGAAGATATACTACAACAGGTTTGCACTGCTGTCTGTCATTGTGGCACACTGGTGTTGGTGGA
Organism: Protopterus annectens; assembly: GCF_019279795.1. Classification (NCBI taxonomy): domain Eukaryota; kingdom Metazoa; phylum Chordata; order Ceratodontiformes; family Protopteridae; genus Protopterus; species Protopterus annectens. The sequence continues at coordinate 1,001,009,106 of NC_056725.1, read as the reverse complement.
TTGTCCCCATATAGTTGTAATAGCACACAGCTATTTGTCTGACAGTGGTTTTATGACATAGTAATGGGACTTTGCCCATAGGGGACACATGACAGTAGACTGTAGTGATGGGTGTAGAGACATACAGCAGAGTCTGTCAAGGCACACAGGGACATAACCCTTATTGCTATTCTCTTGGTGATAGGTTCATAAGTGTGTACTAGGCTAATGGCCATGGGGCCTTTACAAGCCTAGCCAATAGAAGTGCCCTGGCATTGTCCCGCTCATTATTAGTTCTCAGTGCATCTATCAAGTAGAGCTACTGGAGTGATACCTGGGGTGAACTTTCTATTTCCCATCCACTCATCAAGATTTCTCTTGAAGAGGGCTAGTGAGGTGCTCTGCTTGACATGTATGGGAAATCTATTCCAGAGCATGGGTAGTCTCTGGGTTATGAACCTGTCCCTCCAGCATGTTCTATTGATTGTAGTAATGAGGTTGAGGTCTCTGGCGCATGTGGTGTGGAGGGATTTGAATTTCTTTAGATATAGCATTTCTAACAGAGCTGGGTCAGACATGACTTTGTAAGTCAAGCAGAGATCGCCTCTTAGTAGATGATATGAGAATAGCTAGAGTTTTTTTAATCTTTCCATGTAGGGCATGTGTTTAAAGCCTAGGATCCTCTTTGTGAGGTACTTTTGTGGCTTCTACAGCTGTTGCAGGTGTCTAGTGAGGTACATGCCAATTGAGGCATTATAGTCTATGACTGGTCTAATGAGGGAAGAGTAGAGAGAAATGATGACCTTTCTTCCTGAATGCAAAACCCTTGGTAATGAGATGTGCCACATAGAAGGACTTTCTGACCACAGTGGCAATGTGGTGGTCGAAGGAGAGGTTGCTGTCAACCTGTGTCCCTAGATCTCTTATAATGCCTTCAGTGTTCAGTGGGCTCCCATCGATGTGGTAATTAGTGGGAACTGAGTTTTTCCCAAAGGGGATGATGGCACATTTTTGGCATTAAGCTTAAGGCCATGGTTTCAACACCGGTCATTGGTCTCAGTGAGGCATTTCTGTAGGATATCTGGATCACTTGGGAAATTAATAATGGCTCCCAGCCTGCAGTCACCTGCAAATTTGGTCAGCCAGAGTCCCTCCATGTTGGCCTAGACTTCTGAGAAGTAGATGCCAAACAGGAGAGGACCAGGACCGATCCCTGTGAGACTCCACTTGTGACTGGTCGGCAGTCTGACTTGGAGTCCACTACTTTCACACTGTGGGCTCTATCTGTGAGCCAATTTGCAACCCTCTTAACGATATAGGGGTTGATGCCTAGTTTTATGAGTTTATTAATAATTCCTGAGTGAGGACTGATATCAAAGGCCTTGGCCAGATCGAGGTAGGCTGTATGAACTCCCTTACCTTTATCCACTGCTCTGGTGACTGACTCAAAAAAGTCAACCAGGTTGAGCAGGCATGATCTACCTTTCACAAAACCAAATTGCATAGGATCTAGAGTTTGGAGATTGCCTATATCTTTGTTAAATAGTTCCATGATGGTGTGCTCCATAGCCTTACATATCAGACTCATCAGGCTAATGGGGCAATAATTTCCAGGGTCCTTTATGGAGAGGGATGACTGTAGCAGTGCACCATTCAGTAGGGACAAAGCGTGAGGTGAGGCTGTGAGTGAACAGAGCACATAGATGTGGAGACAGTTCACTTTGTAATTCATGAAGAACATAGGGATATTTTTGGTCCCGTGGAAGCTGTATTCTTGGCCTTAGACAATGCAGCTTTAACCTGTGCTGCAGTAATGCTGGGTGCTTGGCATTCTTCCTGTATTGAGATTGGTCTTTTAGGGGCGAGGGGTAAAGTTGGCACTGAATTTGTTGTCCAGTATGTTAGCAATATCTGTTGGTTCATTATAGGAGGTATCACTGTGCAGTAACTCAGAGCAAATCTGGGTATTGCCATGGAGATTCCTGATATAACTATAGAAGGCTTTGTGGTTGTTTTTAGTGTCTGCCACAATTCTGCATTCATAGCTGGCTTTGGAGGTTTTGATGAGGGATCTCAACTTTTTTTTAGGCTAATAAGTGAATTTTTCCAGTTTTGGGACTTCACCTTTTTTCTGCAACAGTTTCTTCCTTCTGTTGTAGAGTTTATTTATGACAAGGGACCACCAGACTGGCTTCCTTTTTTTGGAGGAGAGCATCTTGGTTCTGTTGAGTATGGCTATTTCCATGCATTTATGTACATGTTTGTACAGTGCATTGGTGTATGATTCAGCAATCATGCATCTATTTTCCATTGGCATGGGTGCCGTGAAGTTAGCCACCTCTGTTTTTAGGAGTCCAAAGTCAGCTTTGAAGAAGTTTTTCATGGTGGATACCTTTATGGGGGGTGTGGGTGAGATGTGGATTTCCATGGTGATTAGTTTGTGGTCAGATCTAACCAGGGAGGAATTGACTATTGGTGTGAACCAATGGTTTCCCGTGTTAGTAATAACCAGGTCAAGAATGTTGCTTCCTCTAGTGTGAGTAAGAATGAGCTGGTCCAGGGCATTGGAATTGATGAATTCCAGGAAGCATTGGGCCAGTGCATTGGTGCATGAGTCATGCATGCATGCATCCCTCTAGAAGATGCCATATCCTATTTCAACCACTCATTCCTAACCCTCCTTAACCAGCTAGCCCCCCGTAGAATCAAATGAGTTAAAACCAGTCCCTGCCCTTGGTTATCCAAAGAAACTAAGCTAGCCATGCATCTAAGAGACATAAAATGGAAACAATATCAAAAACAAAAAAATCCCAACTCTCTCCTAGAATATAAACAAAGAAACTAATAAATAAAGACTGCAAAGCACACTTCTCCAAGCTACAGTCCTTGCACTCAACCGATCCCAAAAAAATCTGGGACTCAATCTCATCCTTAACATCCATCCCCAGCCCTTCCCACTCCAACCATGAGCAAACACACCTACCCCCCTCAACACCTTTCTGTCATACTCCCATCCCAACAAGCACCATAAAACGATTTCTCCTTAAACTCAAACCCTGCCACAATGCACCCAAAAATCTTCCACCCACCTTCCTCAAACAATCAGCAGACAGGATTGCATACCCCATCTCCATTCTTATAAATAGATCCATTAAAGAGTCATGTGGCCCTTCTATCTGTTGTCACGCTTACTTCATCCCCCTCCACAAAGGAGGTAAAAACACAGACATCACCAACTTCAGGCCTATTGCCATATTTTCCCCATCTCAAAAATACTAGAAAAATCCATTTAAGCACAACCCATAACACATCTAACCCAAAGCAATCTCCTATCCCCTACCTAACACAGCTTCCACCCTGGCCACAGTACCACAACTGCCCTTCTATCCTTTCTACAAACCGTCAACCAAGAACGTGACTCAGGCAAATGTACTCTTTGATTTATGACAAATTGCTTATTTTAGTAAATATGTTCTGCTTTTTACATTTTTGTACATAATTTTGTGTGTCTTGATTCTTCATTATTTTAATTATTGTAATTGTAACTTCATTGTAAATGTATTTCTTGGAGCTTTACTCCCTGGGCCTAAGCTGAAAACGGGCTCTCCATTGGCCCAGTGTACTACCCTGGTCATCAAACTTAAATAAATAAATAAATACTTTTCCCAGCTGATGGAGGGATAGTTGAAGTCACCTAGTATGAGAGTGTTGGGTTGGATCTTAATAGTTTCCAGGGTACTTAGTAATGTGGAGTGAGAGTCTCGGGACATGGTTGGGGCCCTATAGCAAGCTACTACCTAAATTGCCATCTTATCCAATGTTAGTTGTACGTGGAGTATCTTAGATGCGTTATGCAGGGCAACTAGTCTGGAGGAGTGCATATCCTTTATGAATATGGAGGCACCACCGCCTTTGGAGCATCAGTCCATGGTCTGGGGCCAAATGTTGTGGAATGAGTTATAGCCTGGTAATGCAGGGGTGCTTTCTGCTGGTTTAATCCAGGTCTCTGTTACAGCACAAATGTCTATATTCGCAATTTTGAGGAGTGCTGTGAGTGAATGTATCTTGAGATTTATACTTCTAGCATTGAGCAGCATGACCCTCAGATTGCATTTATTTATAGCTGTTATGGTGGTAATTTGGTTTTTGGAACACAGCCTAAAAAGGCACTATAGATGTGGCAAGAGCCTTAGTCAGTACTCGGAAACCCAAGGGTGACAGATGCATGCCATCTCTGGCAAAGCACCGAGGTCTGACAATCATGTCATCCCAAGCAGACAAATACTGGATCCCTTTAGAATGACACCAGAATCTTAGTCAATTGTTGAAGTCAATCATTTTCTGTTTGTACTGTGGTATCATTCTGAGAGATGGTAGGATGCTGCTCAGGGCAGGGTCATATCTTCCTGGGCAACATAATCCGAGAGTTGTACCATGTCTCTTTTCATGTAGTCCAGGGAGGTGCATCTCAGGTCATTCACACCCACATGGACAATGACAGAGTCATACTTGTATTTGTTATGGTGTGACCTGAGTGCATGTGATATGTGTCGGATTCTGCCATCTGATAGACAGCTGACTGTTACCTTCTCCTTATTCAACCTAGTGAGTGGGACATCAGTGTGCCTCACTACTGAGTCACCTATGATTATTCTATTGGGCAAGCTGTTTTGCCTTAGGGGCTTAGGATGAGGGGCACACTGTGTAGCTGAGCTATGCATCTTGTGGTTTGTGTTGTGTTGTGGTGTTCGAGTGCATTTCTGCCTTGGAGGTCTCTGCTGTTTGGGTAGATTTCTATTGAGAGCCTCTACAAAGGTGGGTGTGTGATTTGTGTTTTTATGTGAGGGCTAAGATGGTGGGTGTTCTGGAGGGCTATGTGTTCCATGTGGTGTGGTGCAGGTGTTGACCTTCTCCTCTTGACTAGCTATTCCAGTCTTGGCTGGAGAGTGCATGGCTTCCAATTTCAAAATATAAGCACTTCTCTCACAAGTCTGAGTGTTGGGTGGTAAGAAGAGAGAGTTGTCTGTGTACATGAAGCAGTTGCTACACTGCCTCAGAATGCCAAAGTTCACCAGGTTAATAGAAGAAAGCACAGGAAACTGACCTTTAGACAGGCTAGGAGGGATGGTCATCATTACTAAGTATGGAAGCCATTTCCTTATAGGATGTCTAGTGCTGATAGCACTTATGTGTGCTACAATAATTGCTACAAAAAGCCTGGTGAAGTGCTAAGCGAATAAACTAATTAAAGTCCAAGAGAGAAGAAAAAGTTGAAAGGGATAGAAAAAACTGCCCAAACAGCCAATAAACTACAATTTTAGAGCCACTTCTCTTGTGGTAGATAGGCTACCTAGTACTTACCACTCCCATCGATAAGCTGGAAGGCTTCCCTCTAACAAAGAAAGGTCTGGGGAACTCAGAAACTTACAAAACAGTTCTAGATACAGAAAATCTGTATCTGGACTACTCTAGTAATAGGAAAGGTGGAAAACAAGCTTAGAACTTTTTTTTGCAGAAAAAAACAGTTAACTTATAGCTGTAATACCTCACAAAGGGGTTAAAACCATGCAGCTGAAGCTCTGTATGCTGCAGACCTGTATTTAGACTACGCTACTCAATTTTAAGGTTAAGAACTCAGTAAGAAAAAACTCACAATGAAGCACAAATTAATCATTTATAGTCAAAAGAATAGCATTGGCAATATGAAAAAAAATACAGTTAAACAGCAACAAACTGCAGTAAAATGCAGTTAAACAGTAATGAATTGCTATAGATAGCAAGGAAATATAATCAGTGTACTACTTTGAAACAATAGCTCACAAATCACAACAGTATCAGATAGCACTAATAAAGCAGCGACTCAGTGGAATACTGTTATCAATTTAGTGATGCTACCAACAAGCAGTAATAAATATGGCAAACAGCTAACTGAAATAGAAAGAGGTACATTTTTATAGTAGAAAGTGAAGAGACAGAAGATAATGAGATAATTCAAGGTTCAGAAGCTAAAGGGGTGGGCCTTTGCTAAGTTCTCACTATAAACAGTAGAATGAGCTGATGTATTGTGACTGAGGGAGTGTCCAGTATCAACTTTATACCAGAGGTGAGCAACTCAAACCCACCAATACTTAAGACCACCACAACAACTGGGCAGGTAGGTGGGAAAAACAGTTGTACATATTACAGAAATATGTATTAAAACAGAGGTACAGAAGACAATTGAAAAAAAAACACTTATCTTTTTCCAATGTCATAACAGCAACATATATTCAACTCTATCACACAACAAAAAGGAGACTAAAAACAGTTGCACCACTTGCAAAAACAGTTGTACAGATTACAGAGATATGTATTAAAACAGTAGTGCAGACAATAATTGAAAATAAGCACTTATCTTTTTTAAATATCACAGCAGGGCAGTAGGCCTATCTCTGCAGCTTTGAACAGCTTGAGCAAACAAGTATATATATGATTTAAAACACTGGCTATTAAAGGCAGAGAAACAGAAACCAGCCAATTATCCAATAAAAAAACAGTTTTGCAGGAATGTCCTTAGATAGATTAAACCAGTCTGATTTACTTCCTGCCACAAAGAAAACAGCTAGGCCTCTTTTTCTTGTACTTTCTATTACTTTATTGTCTTTTTCTATTTTGTATACCATGATTTGTTTTCTTTACATTGCGTTTTACTTGTATTCTGTTTTTAATTGCATATTAAACCTAGACAAGAGACAACAGTTCTGTTTCTTGTGAGTCAGGCAGAATTTTCCCACTCTCACACTCTATCACTGTTGTGTTCTTAAACACCGCTGTCTTTCTAGTTGCCTGCCCCTTATGTTAATTTGACCATATATCTCCTTCTCACTCTTTCAGTGGCTGATATAAGCACAAAATTATCATTTTTTGTGAAATCACTCCTTTCAACTATTGAAATTTATTGGCCATCCCACTGCAAGTTGAAAGGGTCACAACAGTAATAGATATTCAGCACTATCACACAGCCAAAAGGAGACTAAAAACAGTTGCACCATTTGAAAAGCAGTTGTACAGATTACAGAGATATGTATTAAAACAAAAGTGCAGAACACAATTGAAAATAAACACTTATCTTTTTCCAGTACCACAGCAGGGCAGTAGGCCTATCTCTGCAGCTTTGAACAGCCTGAGCAAACAAGTATATTTGATTTAAAACACTGGCTATTAAAGGCAGAGAAACAGAAACTAGCCCAATCATCCAATCAAAAAAAAAAAAAAAAAACAGTTTTGCAGGAATTTCCTTATCTATATTAAACCAGTCTGATTTACTTCCAGCCACAAAGAAAACAGCTAGGCCTCTCTAGACAAAAGATTTTACTGCAAGCTGAAAGTGTCACAAAAGTAACAGATATTCAGCTCTATCACACAACGAAAAGGAGACTAAAAACAGTTGCACTGATTGCAAAAACAGTTGCACAGATTACAGTCATATGTATTAAAACAGAAGTGCAGAAGACAATTCAAAATAAACACTTATCTTTTTCCAGTATCACAGCAGGGCAGTAGGCCAGTCTTTCTGAACAGCTTGAGCAAACAAATATATCTGATTTAAAACACTGGCTATTGTATTGTGTTCATAGACTTCAGGGTATGACGTGTGAAAGAGCATTGGATAATGCAGCCCATTTTGGTTGTGCAGCATCTGTACCTACTGGATTTCCATGCATCTGGTCCTGTGATGTGCTCCCCTCTTGTTGTCTTTTATGTACGATGTCTCACATGAGGCAGCCAGCATTTACAGCTGCCAAAAATAATGTTATCCTGGATGGCCTCAGACTGCACCACCACATTCTGCTTTCCAGGAGTTGTGAAACTTGTGACCAATGTGCAGCACTGTGGGCTGACCTCATCACGGCAGTGAACCAAATCACCCAACAGGACAGGACCTAGGAACAGTTCTGACACTGGGCTACAGATATGGTCAATGCTGGATGGAAAAGGGCAGCTGCTGTGGCCAGGGACTGTGCTGCTACTGGTAGAGGGCCTGCAATAGTACAACCACTTTCTGCCACAGAGGAATTCCTTGTGAACCTGAGATCAGCCACCAGCCATTCATCACCCCGTATCTTGGAGGTGGGTGCCAGAGTGTCCACATCAGAGGAGTCTCCATGTAAGCTTACTGTGTCCATCAGTGTAATATTGTATTAATAATTGTGGCAGGCTCTGCATACAAGTACACAGATGTCAGGTCTATCTGCATTGGGGGGGGTTTGATTTTAATGCACAGTTGTGCGCATATAGTCAGACTGTCAGCAATGTAGGCAGTAACACATTAGCTACTGTACATGTGGATATATGCACATATTACCTTGTAACAATGCAACACATGGTATTGCTGACAATACCTCTCCCGCACATTTTTATAGGTACGTCAGGTGTGGCTGGTGTCCAAGGTCCTGTACCTGGTAAGTATGATACTGTTGTCTGACAGATTGTGTATACCCTAAGAATGTTGAGGGATGCCATGTTGTCCTAGGCACAATGCTTAGCCAGAGGAGAATAGTTGAATGTTCCAATTTGGTGCAGTTAACTGAAGTGCATAGAATTGGTAATCACAGATGTGCATTTGCAGGAACATTTACATATTTATTTTATTTTATTTTATTTTACATTTGTTAACTGTAGTTGTCTGACTGAGCTGAAAAGGCCCTTTTTCAGCAGAGGCCCGGGGAGAAAAGCTCCACATAGAAAAATTACAGGTACATTTAGATATTTAGACATATATATATATATATATATATATATATATATATATATATATATATATATATATATATATATATATATATGCACAAATTACAAAAATTACAATAGACATGTTTTTACAGTGGTATGCTGCACATCAACAGTTACAGTGGAGAGAACAAACAAGAAAATATTAATTTAAAAATAAAGGTAATTAATAGATTTGTTGTGTATAGCTGAAATTTGGAACATAGGTAGAATGCATACATAGTACACAGGTACAGTATAAACATTGTACACTAGCCAGCGTTTGTGAGTAAGAGTGAAAATTATTATCAAGTACTCTAGGTATGTGTACCTTTCACTAGCATGGGTGAGCAATCACGGCACTGCTAATTTTTCTTGAGATGTTGCCTAATGAGGTTTTTAAAGGAGGCTTTGGATGATGTGTTTTGCATGTTAGTGGGGGGAGATTCCATTTTTTAGCCACTGAACTACTATATAGTGTGTCTTCAAAACTATTGTAGCTGTTGGTGACTTCTAGTACTAGTTTTCTTGATGATCTAAGAGGCCTTTGGGTGAGTGATGCTGTACTAGGTTTTTGAGGTCAGGACACTTATTGGAGAGGTAATAGATAGAATGACAGAGGCAGATCTGATTGTAGGTTAGGAGGTTGGGCAGTTCGGGCCAGTGGAGCTGTCTCAAAGCAGTACAGTGATGAGTTCTATATGAGCAATTTGCAGCAAAGAAGGCAATTCTGTTATAGCAGGCTTCCATTTTGCTTAGCTCAGTTTTGTTGAGATTAGTCAGAATGAGAGATGCACAGAGTAGGGTGGATAGATGTTGGGAGCGAGCAATGGCTGATCTTGTTTTGTTGGTAAGAAATGGTTTGATATGGTAGAGTTATCCCAGTTTGGCATGTACTTTTTTAATAGTTAAGTTGAAATGACTATGAAAGTTTAGGTGGGAGTCTATGGTTATTCCCAATAGCTTAACCTGTGCCACTGGAGCGATTGTAGCAGCATTTGTGGAGTAGATAGTGAATTGACTGTTATCAGTGTTTTTGTTAGAACTGGTTATAATCATAAGCTGAGAGTTCTTTGGATTGAGGATAAGTTGGGCTTTGGTAAGGTAGTTTTCAATGTCAGAGAATGCTAGTTTAGTTATTTGCAGGAGGGTGGGAATGTTTTGTACAGCACAGATTAAGGCAGTATCATCTGCATACTGAATGATAAATGCATGCTGTGTATGGAGGTCATTTGTGAAGATTGTGAATAGTAGTGGTCCTAAGATAGAACCCTGTGTGCTGAGGAGAGAGAGAATTTTCCCATTTCACAGCTTGGTACCTGTCAGTTAAGTAGATTTGGAACCAGGTAAGAGTGGAATTTGCTAGGTGATATTGGTTTAGTTTGTTTAGCAGGATTTGGTGCGAGACTGTGTCAAATGCTTTGGACATATCCAAAAAAAGAGTTGACACCTGCAGGCCTTCATTTTTTAGATGGTTTATTGTGTCTGTGAAGCAGAGGAGGGCTGTAGTGGTACTATGGGCAGGTCTGAAACCATGTTAAGTAGGTGACAAGATGTTGCTGTCAAGGAGATATTTTAGCACCTGGGAATGGATGCATTTTTCTAGGATTTTGGCCAGCGGGGAGGGTAAAGCAATGGATCTGTAGTTGTTAAGTTCAGTGGAGGTCCCACCTTTATGTATGGGTGTAACATAGGATATTTTCCAGAGTTTGGGCACATAGTTTTCAACAACTGATCTGTTTAAGCAAGTAGAGCTTGGGATAACAATAGCTTCTGCTGTGAGTTTCAAGAAATAGCTGCGGAGTAGGTTGGCTGCTGTTGATGAGATTTTTAGTTTGGAGATCACGCTTTTGATTGAAATGGTGGAAACTGTTTTGAGGGTAAAACTTGTATTAGTTTTATTTGTGTTGGGGGATAGTGAGGTTGGAACTGTCCTGTGATACTAAGGATAGAATTGAGTTCAAAAAGTCGGAGTTGAATTGTGTTTCAATGGGAACTTTAGTGTCAGGGGTGGTTGGTTTGGGGGTAGCCTTTTGGGTGGATTTTAGTAGCTGGTTTACATTGGGTTGTGTTGATATTTAGTTTGTAATGTCGTGTAGTAGGATTTTGTCCAGCCTAATGCATTTTTTGCATGGTTGCGCAGTTCCTGGTATTTATTTAGGCTTTGTGTTTCTTTGTTTTTTTTTTTTTTTTTGAAAGTAAAGCCAGGCAGTGTCTCTGGACTTGAGAATTTGTTTGGTTTCTTTACTGAGCCAGGAGTTTGTAGAGGTTCAAACCTTGATATTGTGCAATGGACCGACAGTGTCTAGGAGTTGTAGAAATGTTTTGTTGAAACATGCTACAGCCTGGTCAAGTGGGAGGGTTTTTAGGGGGTCCAGTCACAGTTACAGAGTAAAGTATTGAGGACCTCAGGTGAGAAATATTTTGTGTTTCTAGTGGATTTGTAGTTTGTGGTTTTGTATATGATTGTTCTACTACGTATAAGATATATTATGTTGTTGTCACTTAAGGTGTCTGAGAGACTGCCTGTGTGGGGGTACAATGTGGGGTTGTTAGTTAGGGCCCAGTCAAGGATGGATTCTCTTTTAGATTTTTTTATCACATCTAGCTGGATTTTGGACTAGCTGCTGGTAGCCATGGAGATGTATTAGATTACTTGGTGGTTCTGATAGGGTTAATTTTACGTTATCAAAAGATAACTTAATCGAATTATCAAAACTTCGAAATGGCAGCATTTAGAAGCTTGTATTGTGGGGGGCTGTACCCCTCACACCCCCTACTAAATATATATTCCAACTCAGAGATCGCACTACATTGAGGAAAGGGCAAATATTCCAGTCCTTACTGTACTGCAGTCTCACAATGCGATCTTCAAAATGCTGCCATTTCGAAGTTTTGATCGTTCGATTACGTTATCTTTTGATAACATAAAAGGAACCTGTTCTGATATCCAGGTGAACCAACCTAGGTTGAAATCCCCCAGAATTAGGGTTTCTTATGATTATGTGAAAGAACACCAGGATAAGAAGTCTTTAATGCTAGCAGGTGTATTACCAGGTGGAATATAGATCACAATTATGTCGATGACCTTTTTAGGGTGAAGTTGCTGTGAGATAAGTATGTCCCAATTATTGAGGGAGGGGTAGGAGTGTGGTAACTGACGTACAGTTAAGTTGGAGTTATACAGTAAGGCAGTTCCACCCCCTTTACTGTAACCCCTTAACTTACTGTTAAGAAGGACTATGCAGCCTGTTATACAGGAGGCAATTATGACAAGTTGCCTGTTCACACACAATAGGGAGATGGTATATAACTGAGGCACAGATACTGCAACTGGAATATTATGCTCAAGAAAGGTGCACTGGTTTTTAGGTGTAGGTCTATCAGATACACAGCATATTGTGTATCTCACAGATGTATTGTACTGGCCATGTTAACGTGATGTAGCTGCAGTGCATGTTATAGAGGGCCAATTTTGTCTGATTATGTTGTGTGTTTGTGTATTGTGCAGGGAATCAGAAATAAGATGTGGGA